>NC_137005.1:24632839-24890339 GCF_032717465.1 Coenobita brevimanus
ACCTACAATAAGCATACGTTATTACTACATGTCACATCAACGCACATTACCTGTGCAATTACCGCCGGCGTTCGGAGCCGTCGATACCTGGCCTAGCTCACCTGTGTCTGAACTGTCGCTAATCAAGGATACGCACGTACACTAACAGTCGCGGTACACTTCACGTACATTATATAATAAGCATACGTTAATACATGTCACATCAACGTACATTACCTGTGCAATTACATGACGTGTTCGTAGCCGTCCATACCTTCCCCTTCACACCTGACGCTAAACTATTGCTAACCTGCGTTACACACCCTAACTTTTATGCATTCACGAGCACATATGGCACATTTCACGCGCATTTCACAGGGAGACAAAGTGATAATCCTTTACTACATGTCACATCAACGTACATTACCTCTGCAATTACATGACGTGTTCGTAGCCGTCCATACCTTCCCCTTCACACCTGACGCTAAACTATTGCTAACCTGCGTTACACACCCTAACTTTTATGCATTCACGAGCACATACGGCACATTTCACGTGCATTTCACAGGGAGACAAAGTGATAATCCTACAATTGGTGGTAAAAATTACAATGTTGCACTTGGGGAATTCCCATTCTCTCACACCCTGAACAGAATTCTTGCTGCGAGAGTACTACGAATATCACGCGTGGCACACTTCACGTACGTTATATAATAAGCATGTTATTACTAAAGGTCACATCAACGTACATTACCTGTGCAATTTTACCTCCGGCGTTAGTAGTCGTCGATACCTTGACAGCTCACCTTCCTCTGAACTCTCGCTAATCAAGGATATGCAACTACACAAACACTCGCGGCACACTTCACTTACATTATGTAATAAGCATACGTTATTACTACGTCACCTCAACGTACATTACCTGTGCAATTACCGCCGGCGTTCGGATCCGTCAATACCTGGCCTAGCTCACCTCTCTTCACACCTGACGCTAAACTATTGCTAACCCTAACTTTTATGTATTCACGAGCACATACGGCACATTTCACGTGCATATCACACGATATCAGACACAAATACATTACTAAAACAATGCATCAACCACAACCTCGGCAAATATTCCGCTCATGACTGCATTATACCGTCATTTTATGCCTGAGAGTATGAGGCAACGCTATTTTTGGCACACACCACACTCGTTCACGGAAACTCGTAGCATGTTTTACGTATATTTTATATAATTCCATACGCATTTACAGCATGTTTTACGTATATTTGATACAATTTCATACGCATTTACATGATCAGAATCACAATAATTCAAGCCATAAAACACCGCTACAATTCTCCCCTCCCGACTTCCGGGTTGCCCCTACGCCGTCCGTAACACTTGCTGGCTCCATAATTTCACCATGCCATCCACAGTAACTTTCACACAATATATATTTAGGCCTTGGCTTCATTTATTGATGTACTTCAACTCACACCATACGGCCTACGGGGGGGCGGAGTGGCAAAACCCCGCTACACTGACCATGCATCTCTCTCCAAGGACCAACGATTCCTAACCGCCATTATCCTTTTCAACACATATATGTATGTTCCATCGACAATATCACGTCACTATATGTTCACATACAATGTATTATCACACTGAGTCAATAAGGGCCTTTGCTTCAGGCAAGAGGGGGAAAATAATGGAGGATTAAAAGGGAACCGCGAGCTGTCACACCCACTGCCTGGCTGCTTGACAATGACTGAGGTTGGAGGGAGTGGGTTGAGGTAGATGAAGCGACACAGAGTTGCCAATGACTTACCTCGAGAGAGCTTTGGCGACCCTATGACGCGCCCAAAAATCATGCAAATCGGCCTATAAGTTTTTGTTCTGACGAATATTTTGGTGCTTAAACCACGCGATTCGAGTGACTGTGCCATATCTCAAAGGAGGCGACGTCACTCGAATCGAGTGAGTGTGTCTGGGAGGGTTCTAACACGGCCTCTCCAGGAACCTAACCCTCGCGTTATTTGAGAGGTTACTGTATATATATATATATATATATATATATATATATATATATATATATTAAATACAGAACAGAGGAAGGAAAAACAAATGAGTAAAAAAAAAAAAATAATCCATACACTAGATTACTGGTGTCCTCTGTTCATAAAGTATCTGTAACAGTTAAACTTGAACAGCTGTAGGTTGAAGTTTGGAGGGAAACAACTCTGGGGAAGCGAATTCCAAAGAGACGCGGTACGGGGAATGAAAGAATTCTGATAGGCATAAGTTCTGCAATATGGCTGTGTAACATTCCAGTCATGAGCACTACCAGATGCCCGTGTAGCACGAGGGAAGGCATGGAGAGGTGGCACCATGGACGCAACTTCGTCTGAGCATTTGCCATAAAAATATCTGTAAAATAATGCAAGGGAGGCAACATTCCTTCTTACTTGTAGGGGAGGTAGTTTATTTGTAATGGCAGGGTTGTTAATAATTCTAATATATATATATATATATATATATATATATATATATATATATATATATATATATATATATATTTATTTATCATGCTCCTCTTTCACTAAGCCAGGCGATTTTTCTTGTGGTGAGGGAGCGACTCAGTCAACGTAAGCAGTGCTTACTCTGCGTTCACAATAGACTCACCTCTCCCCACAACATATAAAACACCACCAGGCGAATTTCCAATGGAGCCCTGTCTACGGACCACTGACAAACCGAGTACAGTATATCCTATAATTTATGGTGGAAGAGAAGGGGTCTAGAGGGAGGGAAATGAGATTAAATTTGCATTAGGTGCCAAAGAAAACGATCCCCTAAATAGTTTCAGCAATATAATTCTGTCAGTATTCAGAGATGCAGGAGCAAAAAGTGTGACTAAAGAGCGTTTTCGAGAGGCAAGGGAAGTCTGTGTAAAAAGGAGAATATTAATGTAAGGTTTTCGCGCATGGAAGTCAAGTGTTATTTTGAATGTGGAAAACAACACGACAAATAAATTGTCTTCTCAGGCAGACGCGTCGAATTCTGGAAGGAAGGACATGAGAACTAAAGCGTGGGCTGAATCTGTTTCAGAACACAAAAATGTTATTCACCTATTATTCTGGCCATAATCAAACCCCTTAGTATTTTCCCATAAGGTCATTAGTAACTGACCACTCCCTATGTTTGTCTGTACTTTAAATTGATGTAATATATATATATATATATATATATATATATATATATATATATATATATATATATATATATATATATATATATATATATATATATATATATATGTGTGTGTGTGTGTGTGTGTGTGTGTGTATTTGGATAGGTGGGGGGGTGGGTGAAGGTGCTTGACCTGAAAGAGGAAGGAAGAAGGAGCTGGGAGGAAAGATGACGAAGAAGAGAGGGGAGATACTATTAGTACAAAGGAAGGCAAACAGCGCGGGATCTAATGGTTCTTTCGTGACTGTTTGTCAGAGGCAATAGGAGGGAGGAAGAGAGACGACGATGCAAGATATTAGTAGAAGGAGGAGGAGGAAGTGGAAGCAGGAAGATACGGACAAGGAGAGAGAGAGAGAGAGAGAGAGAGAGAGAGAGAGAGAGAGAGAGAGAGAGTGTGTACTTGTGCTCCTGGAGGTGCATAATCTGAAGAAGGAGAGCTGAGGGAAGGCACTAGGTTATACCAGTAATGTAATCCAGCTATTAATCTGAGTTCGTATGACAAAAACAGACATGGAAATGTATGCAATATTGGAACTGAAAAGAAAAGTGTGGATTAATTGAGAAAGGAAATGATTCGGGTAACCTTTCTAAAATACAAGTCTGGTGTTATTTCGAATTTTGGATACGAAAATGGAAAATAAATGTCTTTCTTAACAGCAATGGAAGAAGTCTGAAAAGAAGTGTCATTAAAGGATGAAGTTTAAAAGAAAAATAATATCTGTTTTTCCGCCAAAACCGAAATCTGTTATTCCAGGTTCTTAGAACGACTACGGTGAATAAATAGCCACTCTCAAGGGGAAACGAAGAGGTCCGTGAAAGGAGAAGGAGGAGAAAAGAGAAGAAGAATGAGGAGGAAGGAAGATGCTGACAAGGCAAAGTGTGTGTGTGTGTGTGTGTGTGTGTGTGTGTGTGTGTGTGTTAGCGCATAGTGTGAGGGACACGGCAAGAGGGGAGTGAGGGGAGTCAGACGAACGAGAAAGCAGTGTGAGTGCTGAGTTAGGGTGGCTATTTTGAGCACACCAGGGGAATAAAGGGATTGGGAGAATCTCTGTGAGCTTGGGAATTAAGAAAGATGTTTTAAGGGCTGGAAAATTTAGTACTGAGAAAGGCTTAGGGAGACGAAAAGATGGTGGTAGAGCAGTTTCGCGTGGCTATTTTAGGCCCACCAGGAAAATAAAGGTTTTAGGAGACGGGACAGACAGACAGGCAGACAGACACAGAAGATAATGAGGAATACGGGGATGAGATCGAGAAGGAAGAGAATGTTTTTGGAGCACTTGAAAATGTAATTCTGAGCTGAATAGAGATACTGGGAGAAATCTGGGGCAATCCCGAAACATACAAAAATTGGAAGTGAGGATAAGGAAATTGGGAGAGTGAGTGGGGAGCTGGTTTAGTGGTTAACCCTCTGAGTATCTGGGACGGTGCTGGAGAGGGGCGCCTTCCCGTAGTGGCACTGATATACCCGGATGGTTCACTGCCCAGTTACGCTATATAAACACCCTTCAACTCCTCACTTTCCCCTGAAAGGTGTTGGTGGGTTGTAGGAGGAGGGTAACTTCATCTTGGAATCCACTGAATTCACCATCTGATAAGCCTGGGGCCACAACACCAACTAGAGGCTTTGGTCTGCCGAATAAAATCTTCTGGTGCCACTTCACCATCATCATCATCATCATCATCATCATGACCTGTTTTCCCACCTAAGGATGGGATGATGTATGGCCCAGAGAGGAAGAAAAACACCTGATAGAAGGATAACTATTAAAAGTCTCCCCAAGTAAATGAACCACACTTTCATTAACTCACCATTCAAGCCCCAGGAATCATGAATCAAATTACACTAAATTACGTGAGTATGATCCGTTTGTTTTTACACTTCATTCAATAACATTTTTTTTCTTGCTATATCCAGACCATTTTAAGTAGAACAAAAGGTGGAAGTGGTATAAGTATTAATTACATTCCCAGGTTTATCTGAGAATGAATCCTAATGAACTGCATGATGAAGTAGCCCTTCTTCAGTGGAGTAGACTGTACCACCAGTCGAGCAGGGCAGTACTCCCAAGGTGGGTGGAAAGCTGATGACAGGGAGAGCTGGAGCTCCCATTTCATCAGCCCTCGGGACCAGTCCCCGACCATCCCCCTTTGCTGAACTTTTTCAGTGTTTCGGTAACACAGAGAGTAGGCCAGCATGCTCTCTTATACAAGTTTCTCTAACTGTCTACATCAAACTACATGCACTGTACACACTACACTTCCTTTTCTAAATTAAAAGAAAAATGGCGCACATAGACCTTCCCTCGGAGTCCCCAGGGAGGGGACCACAAATGCCCCCACCATCCGCCCCTCTCCCGGTGACGACTCTATGAGTTGCCTGGAACCACTGTCTGACTCCCTTCTTCTTCATTTCTGCAACATTCGCGGCCTTTCTTCTAACTTTCTCTGTTGAACATCACCTCTCCTCTTCGAAACCTCACCTTCTCTCTCTAACCGAGACTCAGCTGTCTGAGGCAACTGACAGCAAATCCTTTTCTGTATCCTCCTACTTTCTCTATATTCATTTCAAAGCCAAAGGTGGCTGTTGTGTATATGTATGCAACGACTTATCTTGCTCTCGTGTTCCTGAACTTGATTCTTCTGAATTCTCTACATTCTGGCTTCGGCTTTCCGTCATTCTCTAACTAAATATATCTGCTCTGTTTACTTATCCCCTGATTCTACTGACTGTCAAAAATTCTTCGAGTATCTTACTTCTACGATGGAACACATTCTATCCATTTCTCCTTTCTCTGAAATCTCCATTCTAGGAGAAGTCAATGTTCACCACCACCTTTGGTTCTCCTCTCTTTTCACTGATCCACGTGGTGAACAAGCCTACATCTTTTCTATCCTTAATGACCTAGAGCACTTTGTACAGCACCCTACCCATATCCCTGACTGACTTGGAGAGAGCTCCAACATACTTGCCCTCTTCCTTACAACTAATCCTTTTGCTTACACTGTTAATCTTTCCTCTCCATTGGGCTCCTCCGATCACAACCTTATTACCTTAACCTGTCCTATCGCTCTGGTACAGCCTATGGACCCTCCAAAGAAACGGCGACTGTGGCACTTTGGAGCTGCAGATTGGGATGCCTTCAGGCGTACTTCTTTGATTTTCCCTGGAATGATTATTGCTTCCATGATTAGGAGCCATCTGAGTGTGCCTTGCACATTGCAGAAGTTATTCTCTCGGGCATGGGAGCATACATTCCTTTCTCATATCCTTTGACTAATGCAAGAAAGCTTTGGTTTAATCACGCTTGTTTTAATGCTATCCGCAACAAGTAGAGGGCCTATAAAAGGTACCAGCGCCAACACACCTCTGAATCACATCTTTATTATGTTTCTGCCCAGAATCGTGTTAAGTCTGTTCTTCGTTCTGCTAAAAATAATTTCATCCGCACTAAATGCTTTCAACTCTCCAGCTCAAATTCTTCCCATTCCTTCTGGCACCTTCCCAAAAACCTTTCTAACAACTTTACCTCATCATCCTTCCCTCCTCTTTTCTACTCTGATGGCTCTGTAGCTATTTCTTCTACTGATAAACCAGATCTCTTCACTCAGACTTTCTTCTCCAGTTCCACCTTAGACGATTCCGGTGCTGTTCCTCCATCACTTTCCCCCTCTGACTTCCTCATGGCTGACATTAAAATTTCTTCAGCTGATGTATTTTCTGCCATCACTGGCCTCAGTACTGACAAGGCATATGGGCCTGATGGAGTCCCTCCTGTTGTCCTCAAGAACTGTGCTTCTGTGCTTACACTCTGCCAAGGTAAACTCTTTCACTTTTTTCTTTCAACTTGTACCTTTCCTTCTTGCTGGAAGTTTGCTCTCATTCAGCCTGTCCCAAAGAAGGGTGACCATTCCCAACCCTCTAACTATCGTCCAACTGCTTTAACATCCTGTGTCTCAAAAGTTTTTGAGTCTATTCTTAACAGAAAAGTTTTAAAACATCTTTCTTATCACAACTTTCTTTCTGATCGTCAGTATGGGTTCCGTCAGGGACGCTCAACTGGCGATCTTCTCACCTACCTTTCAGACACTTGGTCATCTTCCTTTCGGGACTTTGGTGAAAGCTTTGTCATTGTACTTGACATCTCAAAGGCTTTCGATCGAGTCTGGCACAAATCTTTAATTTCCAAACTACCCTCTTACGGTTTCTATCCTTCCATCTGTGCCTTCATCTACAGCTTCCTTTCTGGTCGTTCTATAGCTGCTGTTGTAGACGGCCATCGTTCTTCTCCTAGATCTATTAACAGTGGTGTTCCTCAGGGCTCTGTCCTATCACCAACTCTCTTCCTTTTATTCATCAATGATCTTCTAAGCTGTACATCTAACCCTATCCACTCATATGCTGATGATTCCACCCTTCACCTTTCCATTCGGTTCCCGCAACGTCCATCCCAGCAGTTACTTCAACGATCAAGGGCTGAGGCCATGGCACTCCTAATGTCTGACCTGGCTCGTATCTCTGACTGGGGTAAAAATAATCTTGTTGTTTTTAATGCACCTAAGACTCTGTTTTTACACCTATCAACCCGACAGAATCTTCCACAGGAATACCCATTAAAATTTAATAATATTCAGCTCAATCCAGCATCATCGTTGAACATGCTTGGGGTTTCATTCACTCGGGATTTATCTTGGAAAGATCATATTACATCTCTTGTAAAATCTGCTTCCAAGAGATCAGATGTGCTAAGCCGACTCCGTACCTTCTTTACCCCTGCACAATTGTTGACTTTATACACAGGATTTATTCGCCCCTGTATGGAGTACAACTCTTATGTGTGGGAAGGCTTCCCACATACAGCTCTTCTTAATAGGGTGAAGTCAAAGGCATTTCATCTTATCAACTCTGTTCCTCTTACTGGCTCCCTTCAACCTCTGTCTCTTTGCTGCACTGTTGCCTCTTTATCTCTTTTCTATCGCTACTTCCATGGCCATTGCTCCTCTGAACTGTCTGCTTGCATCCCTCCACCTCTACGAAGGGTGCGTAGGACCCGTCTAGCAATAAACTCTCATCCTTTTTCTGTCCAACTCTCTAATGCAAGAGTTAACCGTTACTCCCAATCCTTCATTTTTGCAACAGGGCAACTCTGGAACTGTCTCCCTCTGTCTGTGTTTCCTACTTCCTATGATCTCCAGTCTTTCAAACGCAGTGTGTCCAGGCATCTCGAAATGAACAGATCTTGAATTTGGCTCTCTTTTGTATTGTTTTTTTTTTTTTTCTTGGAAGGAACTGTTTTGCGGGCTCATAGCCTTTGGTTCCTTCTTCCTCGCATAAAAAAAGAATCACCATTCATCATTCCAGGGATAGAGAGGGGGCAGCTCCACCGCTCAGTCATATCGGTTCCACCACCTAAAGGTATCCCTCTCCAATTCTCCCTATTGTAAATGCGATGTTGAGCTTGGATGTAACCCCTCCATTTTGAAGTACAGTATATTTTCTTAAACTGAGTAAAATCATCCGAATGTAGCAAGAATAAAACGAGAAATGTCTTCTCTCACTCAAGAAACTGGAGGACCAAATCTGTTTTTTCCTCTATTGGCTGACTCTGCATCCCGTGAAGGGCGTCCTTGACAAAATCGGCCACTCCCAAGGCACTTCCTTCCCTCCTCAGTAATGACCCTGCTTTAATTCTCCTCAGGCAATTCCCTCGTGTAATAACGATCTCTCTCTCTCTCTCTCTCTCTCTCTCCCTGCATCGTTCGCATATCAACAACGGGAAAATGAAGGTCGAATGGGTCAAAAACTGGTTTGCCGTTCTAATGGGCGCAAGTTCGACTCCCGACTTGGTCAGGATACACTTTGAGGATCTGAATTTTATTAAAACAGGCTTTACTGATCCACCATAAAACCCGCCGACATGTCGTAAAAACAGTCCCTCTTATACCTGCACACCAGTCCTGTATGAGCAAGACCTGCCACGAATTCAGTACGGGCAGCCGTTGTTAACGCTGAAGCGGTGATATTAGGTGTGTGGATGCCTTTTCATCCCATTCTTGCCTTCTCCCGACGGTTTATTCAGTTAAAATGCTGATGTTTTCGAACATTAAGGCTTAAATATAGCCTAAATAACCCTTCCAGTACAACATGCTCTTTCAAAGTTGAAGAAAATCGTCTGGTAACAGCAAGTATAAACAAAACTGAATGTCACACGGGTTCCAGTAGTGAACGACGACTCTTCCACAGCTGCCCACTGTCTTTGGGCATTTCTGTTCCTCCTCGGGCCAGTGGTACTGGAGAGGTACGCCTTCTTGCTATGGCATCGATAAAACCGGATGGATTCACAGACCTACGAGTATTATGCAAACGTTCCTCGACTCACTCCTTAACCTCCAAGAAGACCAAGGTGTACTGTAGAAGAATAATTACCAGTCCCCGCCCCGGAGGGGCTCGGGGACGGGTGTTGTTTTCACTCGGTGTCTGTCTGTTTATTTGTTTGCTTGTCTTAACAAATTTACACGAAAACTGATGGTGCGATTCTGACTAAAATTAGGGATGATGAGCTATGACCTTCTGATCACCTGATTAAATTTTGGGCCTATTTGGGCCAAGGCCCAGGTTGTAGGCCCAAAAAATGTAAAAAAGAAAATAGTTTCCTTTCTCGTCATAACTCCTTTCAAATTCGTCATATCGACATGAAACCAAATCCTAAAGGTGCATCTTTCAAATCGGCATCTTATAGCATGTCTCATTACATCAGGGGGGTCACCCTCTAGTTACCGGTAAGGAAGGGTCAGTGTCAGGTGGGTTGGCCCTATAATTTCAAATGGGCATAAAATAATAAATTTTCTCCCGATTTACTCCAGATTTGATATGTGATACCTTTGAGGGGATATCCTGTTGAGATTATACGTTAGCACTTTGACTTTACTGAATATGCGATGTTATGATCAATCCCGTAAGAAAGTACTAGGGAAAATGAAATATGAATGTTGTGAAAAGTGTTACAACAGTTTTTGTCAAAGAATAATCCCTCTTCTGTAGCAGTCTTTATGAATAAAAATTATAATTATAATAATTTTAAATGTGAACAAAATATTAAATTTTCAACCGATTTACTCCACATTTAACAGATGACATATTTGTCTACTGTAGATATCTTGTTATGTTTATACGTCGGCACTAAAATGACTGCCGGGGACGGGTTTTCTGGGCCCGGCACCACTTGTTTCAGCCTGTAGTCAACAGGGTCTAGATGAGCCTGGGGTTACGACTAGTGCTGTTACTTCCACTACTGCTCTACCTTGTATATGCGAGGTCTGTTCAGAAGGTATCCAACCTTAGCCTAAAAAAAATATATATATATATTTAAACGCTAACCTGTTGAGATCAGACACTTATCTCCCTTTGAGTAGGCCCTTTTTGACTTGGCACACCTATCTGTCTATCTAGGCAGCTAGCCATTTCAGTAAGGGGGGGTTAAGAAGATCAGATTATGGTTTTGGAAACAGGAATGAAGATTGTGATGTTATGCTGGTTGACAAAAATGATTGGACTCCGAAAAGTGATTCATGATTTTATTAATGATTGTGATGGTCAAAGTCTAAAAGTAAATGTGGACAAAACAATCGCTGGCATGTGACAGACTCATGTGATGTGTTGATGAATGGGCATGTTGAAGTACTGGAGGCGTTTAAGTACCTTCCGGTACATGCCATATCAGAAAAGGCGGTAAATGTGTATAAGAAGAGGAGAGTGATTCGGGAGATATGAGTACTGTTAGTGCAAGAGGAGAGTATAAAGGTGAACTGGTGCAACAACAGTGCGGGTGTCAGAAATTTGGAATGCCATAAGTAATTAAAAAGAAAAGAAAAGCGGGAGTAGTAGAAACTGGACTGATAAGGAATGTGTGTGAATCGCCTGGATTGCATACAAAACTGGGCTGAAGGAGTTAAAAAACTTGTTAGAAGAAAATCTTTGAAACAACAAAGTAAAAAAAGTGTGTGTGTGTGTGTGTGTGTGTGTGTGTGTGTGTGTGTGTGTGTGTGTGAGAGAGAGAGAGAGAGAGAGAAAGAGAAAGAAAGAAAGAGAGAAAACAAGGATAAAAATGATTGTTGTCGGACAGGCAGGCAGGTAAGGAGGGGACTCACCTAGGCCCGACAATAACAGTTAAGGTAGGGCTTCCCGGTGGGTGTGGGTTGTGGCGTTGGCTCACAAACACAGTAATGATGGATCTGGTAATGAGTCCTCCTTCCCTCCCTACCCACTTCTCGACCCCACATCCTCCCTGCCCCTGCCCCCCCCACCCCGTCCTTATTTCGTTGTCATTTTTCTCTCTTCGCCTCCTACCCCCTTCGTTCTTTCCCCTTCATCACTACTGTCAGCATTATTTTCATTTTCCCGTCTTCCTCCTTCTCCTGTTTCTTCTTCCTCTTCTTCTTCTTCTTCTTCTTCTCTCTCTCTCTCTCTCTCTCTCTCACACACACACACACACACACACACACACACACACACACACACAAATGTAATACCCTCTCACACCATCCTTTCAGTGTTGTATGTTCCACCTCCGTTTTCTTCTGTACTAATATTTCATATCCTTAATATCGTTATACTGTAGACTGCGTACACAGTATACATAAAAGTATTAATTTTAGTGCCATACGCAAAAAAAATATGTGCTAGTAAGTATCTGAAGCCTACAAGATTGTCAGGGTCGTATTCTCGTTGGGCTATGAGACTACGTACGTCTTTTTCGGCCATTTACATTGTATATACCGGTACTCTATTTATTTTGACTAGGTCTAAAAGTGCAATTTTTCCATCCTGTGTGATAGATTAACGCTAAACTACATTGTTAGTTCCGAAGAAGTATTACGGAAAGTATGTAGAGCCGCAATATTGTCTTATTTTGCCACTGAGACACGGGAAATAGGTTGCAAAAGGACAAAAAACTCCTCCAGGTTAAAGGGAATGAACGACAGTATACCTTCACATCCTCTTGTCTGTTGGTATTGCAAACGCTTTCGTTACTGAAAATACATAAATGACATACAAGGGAATATTAAACTTTAGTCCGATTACGCCTTCTTATTTGTGTTTATTTGCTACCGACGGTGTTTCCACTGCTAAGAGAGATGTTTCGAAATGGAAAGGGTAGACAAAGCCTTCATTAATTCCCCTCTCCATTTAGGGTCCTCTCTGAGGTTGAATATCATCGTTTGAAGGTAGCAAGTTCTAACGCAAACGTGTCGTTGGACTAAAGGGGGTTAAAGTTGAATAAGAAAAAGTTAATGGGTAGGGCAGAAGTCCTACGAAGTCTCCAGTAATAAAGAAAATACGGCTTATAGCCGTACTTAAGAGACTCTATGCCTCTTGTTTTATCTGACTGAACTGGGCCCCATTCACAACTTAAATAACTAGAATGAAATTCGATGAGCCTTGGAAGTGAGGTAGGAATGAGTGTCCTTTGTTAACAGTCAAATGAAGCCTCCAGTCAGACTACATTTGGCAATTAACTAGGTTGAAATGGGCTAGAGTTATTTATCAGGTTATAACACACATGCCATAGCACGTGACGTCTGAATCTGTTCCTGGACGCCTTATTACACAGTTCATCCAGTGTGGCTGCGACAAAAATTCCTGCAGGTCCCTCATTTACCACTCATTACCACAAACAACTCCAAACTCCTTTCTCTCATATACCAGTCCACTTCATCTTTCCATCCACACTTGCTATTCACATGACAGATGAACTTACTGCTTCACTACTGATGCTTGAGGCCGTTTTATAGGCAGAAAATAGACATCGTAGTACCTCCTTCTTGATGAGGTACTTTCCATATTTCACGTTAACATTCTTATCAGTGTTATATACATCATTTTCACATCGACATAGCATTTATGAAAAACGTAGAAGAGGATATAGTGGTAAACTGTGCAGTATGTGTCGCAAAGAAAGAGATGTTACGAAATGCATACTGGTGCTTAGAATACAACCCTGAAAGTCTTCGTCAAAAAGGCATGCTTTAATTTCAGAGGCGTTGATCCGTTTGGCATACTAGGTAATGTGTATGGAAGAGTGGTTGCTGAAAGAGTCATACAAGGTACAGACCACAATAGCTATTAGAGAGGAACTGGGAGGTTTTACGTGTTGCTGGGTGTGAGTGTGTGGATCAATGTTTGAGAAATGCTTGTTAAAAGCTACACCATAAAGAAATGTGCGTGAAAAAGTTACAGTATAAAGAAATTGGTCTGAAAAAGATACAACATAGAGGGGAGGTATTTAAATATACCTTTTATGGATCTGGAGGAGGCATAAAAGAAAAATAGGTCTAAATGGGGAATTATTTCAAGAAGTGAATTCGCTTAAAATTTTTTGTAGATGGATATAGCAGCAGCTGGATATCAAGGACCTGAAGTAAGTGATAGAATATGAGAGCAGACAAACGTCTTGGGCATTGAGAGGTGTGTGGACCGAAAGACCTGAGTCTTATGGGAAAGTCTGATGACAAAGCGATGTCAGCAGTGCCTTGTGGATGAGGGACATTTGTCTTGAATGCTTAAAGGAGAAAACTAAATGCCAAAGATCTGTATGTAGAGTAAGATGGCTTGAAAGAGTGAGCTATGACACTGAAAGAGATGGAAAAGGCAGACCTGCGTGTGTTAAAGTTATACAGCTATATGGAGAGAATAGATGATGAGGGATTGATGAAAAAAGTGAACAGACCAGACGTGGAAGAACTGAAGAAAAGGTGGAGGCCAAAAAAGTAGGTGAAAGGAACAGTCTGAAAGAGATTTGAGTCACATAAATCTGAGCATCTGCTGGTGTGAGACGTGGGGGTGATGCCTCGCCATCAGTGGTGTGTAACAAGCAAGCGGTGAAGCGACTAGGGTAAACCATAAATCAGCGGGATATGCAAATGGTTAGTTAAAAATTAGTTTCCTAAATGCTATAGCTGGCACTGAACGAGGGTGAATGATGGTGCTTTCTCCTATTTTATTGGTCACAATCCAGTGGAGCAGGTAACGACAGATATGTATAAAATACAGTGCTGATCATCATCACCATCACATTCATCATCACCATCATCATCATCATCATCATCATCATTACTGAAACACTACTTTCCACTAATATAATGGGGCGGGCGGGAAATAGTAACAGGAAAAGGAAACCACATTTCTAGGAGAAACTGGTATCACTATTTCTTACTTTAATTTGCTGGCCTGTATTATTGAACTGAGATACATTTCTCTGCCTTTTTCCCCTTCTATATGAAGCGTTCGAGAGGAAAGTGACTGACATGTCGTGGATATGAACCAGCAGTGGAATAAAAGGAGAACTTGTTTCACTGGGAAATATTGTATACACACATACATACATACATATATATATATATATATATATATATATATATATATAAATATATATATATATATACATATATATATATATATATATATATATATATATTTACAGTATATATACATATATATAAATATATATCTATCTATCTATCTATATATATATATATATGTACTGGGAAAATCAAGGATGGGCCACAAGTCATAACAGCTATTTATTCCAGAAGAAGTTTCAACCTGCAATACAATAATCCAATAAAACAATGGGAACATGAATTGTAATAAAACAGAGGACAGAGTCTCAATAATGTTATAAAATTCCTATGTACACAATCTAAGGCAAATTCACTGGGCCACAATAAATCAATGCAATAAATCTATGTAGTGCAAATGTAGTATAGGTCCAGTCCTCAGTGGTAATCAAAAAGTAACACAGTGAGTAGTCTATAAGCCTAATCACATCAGTAAACAAATATGAATAATAGATATGCCTGCACAATAATTCCATAACAATCATATCCATAATAATTCACAATTGCATACAATAATAAAGCAAGGAAATGAAAATATATTTACCAAAGCCCAAATATTCACCCTAGGCACAACATGCCTCACCGCTATATACAACACAAAGTAATATTATTTACACTCACTTCAATGGCCACACCATCACGAGCCTCGATTCCCAGTAGGTGAGCATCCTGTCATCATCACCTTAGGCTACCACTTCTGCACACAGTTCCTGCACCGGCTGAAAGCCGCAGATAGTAAACATTCCAATCCACCATCAAACAAACCCGACAGGGGTGGATACAATTACGTTGCTTTATGTACAGTATACCACTATTATTTCCTCATGACCTAAGTATTCGCAACTCCACAATCCTATACAACTTGTACCTACCCTTATAATGTGGCTCCAACAACAAGTAAATACCCAGCGTCCACCAACAACCAGCTGCAACTGAGCGGTATACATCGAAAACACCCGTCAAGTCAGCTGACTCCAAACAAATTACGCTTGAGATGCGCAATAGAAGAAAACATTTGGTGTGACTTACATTATCCATTATTACAAAATAGTTACATATATACAGATAATACAAATACCTATCATGCTAATGATACACTCCGCCCCCCACAAGTTACAACAGGTATACCAGTAGTCTATCATAATACATACACATCGAGATTACATTTGTTCCTCTATCGGCAATAACACCACTAATCTATGTACCGATCTACTCATTACCTTATCCACATCACCATCATATCCCTTCCCTTGCCTTATTATCTTGTACCTCAAATCAACATCACGAACGGCGCCATCCCGTCCTGGATCAGCTCTAATCACCTGTGCCAGTTTCCATGCCCCTCTCACTGAGTTGCTATCTTGCACCAGAACTACATCACCCACTCTTACATTCCTTCCAGTTGTGTGCCACTTCTGCCTGATCAACATGGAAGGGAAATAGTCCCGCTGCCACTTCTTCCAAAATGAATCTACAATCTTCTGCATAAATTCCAGCCTCCGTTTATGATCTCCACTGACCTCGTACATACCACTAGGACAGTAATTACTAGAACGGCCAAGTAACAAATCATTAGGGCAGAGGTAGCTACCTAATTCCAAACTAAACCCAGGTTTTGTACCAATTGGTCGCTCGTTTAACAAATTGGCAATAGCAAATAAAGCAGTCTGTAATTCCCCAAAATTTAATACAGAATCTCCAATAGTAATACACAGGCTCCTTTTGACAGACTTGATTAGAGCTTCACTTGCACCATTATACCAAGGTGCATCACTAGGAATGTTAAAAGTCCATGTTACCCCCTCCTTCTCACCAATACTTTCTATTTTCTTGCTAGCTGATATCAGTTGAGTCCCCTTATCCGAATATATGAACTTAGGGGCACCCCTGATAGCAGTGAATCTCTGAAATGTGGTCAAGAAATCATCGGTACTGTATCCCTCTGCCAAATCCAAATAAACTGCCCTAGTCACCAAACAATTAAATATAACTCCAAATGCTTTACCATGAGTTCTCTTCTTGACCGTGTCCCTTATTGTCAATGGCCCAAACAAATCCACTGCTGTGTGGTAAAAAGGTGGAGCAGGCTTCAATCTTTCTGTCCTCACTTGACCCATACATTGGTCTTCTATTTTCTTTGTTAACTTCCTACATACTACACATCTATTTTTGATTGTCTTTATTATCTTCCGGGCCCCAGGAACCCAAAATCTTCTCTGCAGCTTTGCCAAGGTAGTCTCTACACCTGCATGATCCACATTGTGTAAACATAATATATACAGTCTTGTTACTGGGTGGTTGGCTGGTATCAACATGTAGTATTCTTGATTCCAATTCTCTTTCAACCACTTCGATATTCTTTGTCCTACTACAATTATCCCATTTTCAAGTGTGGGACCCAATCTTTTGAATCTCACTTCCCAATCCATCATGTTTTTCTGCATCTCTCTAACCCACATTAATTCTGCTTCTGCAACATCTTTGACAGTGGGTTCTTTCAAAATACCCTTGAAGGATTTGCACCTGAACACAGCCATTATCCTACTTGTAACTCTCAGTAATCTATAATAACCACTAAATTTATCAACATCAATTACTCCCAAATCAATAATGTCCTGGTTCACTTTAGCAACAGTCATGGTAATACTGATTCTATCTGTTAGTTCATCTTCACATATTTGTCTAATAGGCCATTCTGAAATTGGTAAAGTCAGAAAATTAGGTCCATTTTGCCAGGCAGAGTCTTTCCCAATCTTCTCTGGATGACATGGTTTGGAAGTTAAGTCTGCAACATTCTGAACTGTATCAACCCACCACCATTCGCTTGAATCTGTTTTGACTTGTATCTCTGCTATACGTACTGCAACAAAAGTGTTAAACCCGTGAGACTCCTTTTGAATTTGTGATCTTACAATTGATGAATCAACAATGTGATACACTGATTCAAACTCCCATTTAAACTCCTTCATTATAGACTCTCTCAACCTAGCTGCCATAAGAGCACCACAAAGCTCCAAGCGAGGAATAGACAACTGTTTTACCGGTGCAATCTTATTTTTGGCCACAATCAGATTTGCATCAAACTTATCTTTACCAATCTGCCACCTTACATATGCACATGCCCCATATGCCTGCATGCTACCATCAGAAAATATGATTAGGATGGGCTTACCAAAGGCATTAGATGGTTTCAAGGGTCTTCTGAAAGTCAAGTCTTCTAATGCATACAACTCTTTAAAGAACCTTTTCCATTCATTCACCACAGAAGCATCAAGTGGATCATCCCATTTTATTCCTCTATCATTTGAATTACCTTTGGTAATCATGGACCTCATCAAAACTTTAGCTTTCAGTACAACTGGTACAGTAAACCCCAGTGGATCATAGAGTGAAGCAATCTGACTCAATATCATTCTGCGTGTTAAAACCTCTGGAAATTTGGCTTCAATCTCACAGCACTCTAAATTTGGACCACTTCTTATCTTTCTCACTCTTGGTGAGAAATTAACATTTACTGTGAAGGAAAAATTGTCCTCCTTAGGGTTCCATTTCAGACCTAAAATCTTCTCACAATCAGAGTCTATCACATTGACATTACAATTTTCATAATGCCCACTGACTATCCAATGCTTCACCCGAAAACTTCCCAAAGTAAGTATCTCCTCCGCATTCTGTATCAAATTGAAGGCTTTCTCAACACAGTCAGTAGAATACAGTATATCATCCACATAAGCATTATTGATAATCATGTCTTGCACTTCTGGAACCTCCCCACCAAACCTTTCTACCGTGTGTCTCAAAGCCAATGTAGCTATAGTACCACTAGGCCTATCTCCAAAAGTGACTGTGGTGAGTACATAATGATCAGGTGGTCTATTGCTATCCAAGTCCCTCCACACAAATCTATGAGTGTGTTCATCTAGTGTGCTGAGTCTGACAGTATGATACATCTTCGATATGTCACCTGCTATAGCTACCGTATCTTGTCTAAATCTAAATAACACTCCAAGCAAATTATTCAAAATGTCGGGCCCCTTAGCCCAAAAGTCATTCAGCTTCTGGCCCATATAAGATGCAGAGGAGTTGAAAACGATGCGCAGGGGGGTTGAACTAGATTCTGGCTTCAACACCTCATGATGGGGAACATAATGAACTGGACCCTCGTAGTCTCTAACCTCTTCCTTACTTAGTTTCCTCGCTACTCCCCTACTAACCATATCTTCAATTTCACTTTGATATTTATTTGCATATTCGATGCCGAGTTTCTTTAATCTGATCTCTGTTGTTCTTAATCTGGCAATTGCTACTTTGAGGTTATTTTTCAGATTATTTGGGTCCTTTATCCATGGATAACTAGCTCTCCAGCATTTCTGCTCTTCATTGTACACCAATCCTTCCTCAATTAACGCTAGTTCCTTTTCTTCTCTCAAACTTATGCAGTTAGGTCCAGGACAACCTCTACACATACACTTGATACATTGTGGATCACACTTTATTCCAATTTCCTCTATGGCAAAAAATTTATCCAACGTACTCTTTAGATTATCAGCAGACTCAATGCTGATTTCATTCAGACTTGCAAAGCTTGACAGTTTATGCGTTCTTACGAGTAAATGGTTGTTAGCGTTGACTTGACCTGTATTTTCATCATATCTACCTCGGATACTGAGCCCAAACTGATTTTCTAACAACTGTAGACTCTTATTTGTTTGAACAACTCTTGGTAACAATTCACTATAATTGGCACCAATGAGCATATCAATTTCACCATGTGGGCGATTTACCTTGGATCTTGATATTCCCACAAAAAGTTCAGGCATTTTTGATAGATCAACCTTCTTGATTCTGGCTGATATCTCATTGATACCAACAGCATCCACATTCCAAACCCTACCAGTTTTGTCAGTTAAAGGCACACAATATTCTTTACTAGATTGATGTTCAATGGTATTACCTACTTTAATCATAGAAAGATTGACATTCTTCCCTTTCAATCCCAGTTTCTTTGCCATGCTATGAGTTATCAACGAAATATCAGATCCTGAATCCCATAATACAGTAACAGGTTGGTTTCCGCTATTTAATGCACTGATATTCAACAAAGTTGTAAATGTCTTCTCTGATACTACATTATGAAGAGTACCTTCCATCTTATCAGGGTGCAAAAGTGGATGATGATTACGATTACACAACCCTTGTCCTACAATCACCACATCACACAATTTACCCACTTTGCAGCTACGAGCTGGATGATATCCCTTCAAGCACCTAAAGCATATGCCATTATTCTTCATCATCTCAAGTCTATCTTTGCTACTAAGACCTTTGAACTTATAACAGTCTGTAATCTCATGACCCGTTGAGTTGTGTAACAAGCACCCTCCACCCCTGCTCTCTGCCTTATGGTTAGCACCTTTTACCATCTCAGTTAAGCTTACAATACATGATTCAAATTCTTTATTCTTGACCTGCTGCTCTTCACCCATCTTCTTCACCAACTTTACCAGGTCTGAATCAGTGTTATTATCAAATGTACTGTTAACATTATGTACTGCTTGTGTTACCTTATTATCACCACTACTATTTCTAATGCTAGAATTCATGTACTCCAAAACTTTCCTCTCCTTCTGCAGGAACTTCAACATCTCTGGAAACAACTTGCTAGTGACTGACACTTCTTCTGCTTTAATGACCCATTCTCTCTTTTGAAGAGAAGGTAAAACCTTTTCAATGTGACTGACAACGTTGGCTGTGTTAAGTTCATCCGATAGATTTACCTTTTTCAGATCTAACCAACACTGCTCAACCTGGTCTACCATTTTAATGAATCCTTTGGTGTCACCATCAGTAATCTTCTTTAAAGACTTGAGATCACTAATCACTAAATCCACAATCTTTCTTGAATTTCCAAATTTATCATCCAGTCGCTGAAACATTTCCTCATAGTTACCCTCAGAGCCCTTTACTGCCTGTAGTGCTTCACCACCAAGACACATTTTAAGAGCATATGGATCAGTACCATACATACTTTTGACAAGATTCTTATAATCCTCTTTAAAGGTAGGGTAGTCTCTCAGATTACCTTCAAACTTAGGTGGCTCAAATTTCTTTACTTTAACTTTAGGTTTATCCATGGCTTTCTGGTCATTCTCAATTTTACCTATTTTTGCACATAAATCATTCTTAACTCTTTCACAGTCTAAAATGTATTTCTGGGCTTCCTGTTCCACATTGTCATTTAGATTATTGTCACATATGAAAGTTAGCAGTTCATCACTTTTACTCTCCAAGCATTTGAATGCTTCCAACACTTCATCACAGTTCCTCTTTAACACTGTTAAATGATCACCTCTATCCAATCCTTCCTCACACAATGTTACCTTCCTGGTGAATTTTCCTTTGGTGGTGCCCCTCTGTCTCTTCAAGGCATCATATTCCTCTTGCACCCCCATGGTGGTTGAAGTTGAAATGTACTGGGAAAATCAAGGATGGGCCACAAGTCATAACAGCTATTTATTCCAGAAGAAGTTTCAACCTGCAATACAATAATCCAATAAAACAATGGGAACATGAATTGTAATAAAACAGAGGACAGAGTCTCAATAATGTTATAAAATTCCTATGTACACAATCTAAGGCAAATTCACTGGGCCACAATAAATCAATGCAATAAATCTATGTAGTGCAAATGTAGTATAGGTCCAGTCCTCAGTGGTAATCAAAAAGTAACACAGTGAGTAGTCTATAAGCCTAATCACATCAGTAAACAAATATGAATAATAGATATGCCTGCACAATAATTCCATAACAATCATATCCATAATAATTCACAATTGCATACAATAATAAAGCAAGGAAATGAAAATATATTTACCAAAGCCCAAATATTCACCCTAGGCACAACATGCCTCACCGCTATATACAAACACAAAGTAATATTATTTACACTCACTTCAATGGCCACACCATCACGAGCCTCGATTCCCAGTAGGTGAGCATCCTGTCATCATCACCTTAGGCTACCACTTCTGCACACAGTTCCTGCACCGGCTGAAAGCCGCAGATAGTAAACATTCCAATCCACCATCAAACAAACCCGACAGGGGTGGATACAATTACGTTGCTTTATGTACAGTATACCACTATTATTTCCTCATGACCTAAGTATTCGCAACTCCACAATCCTATACAACTTGTACCTACCCTTATAATGTGGCTCCAACAACAAGTAAATACCCAGCGTCCACCAACAACCAGCTGCAACTGAGCGGTATACATCGAAAACACCCGTCAAGTCAGCTGACTCCAAACAAATTACGCTTGAGATGCGCAATAGAAGAAAACATTTGGTGTGACTTACATTATCCATTATTACAAAATAGTTACATATATACAGATAATACAAATACCTATCATGCTAATGATACAATATATATATATATATAGTGGTAGGTGGGGACGCTAATCATCCACTCACTCAATGTAGGGTGATGCCATATGAGCTCTACACTGAGTGACAAGCCAAATGGTTTCCTGTACCCAGGAAACCATTTACTTCGCTGGATGGTAACCATATAACCGGGGTTTCTGGCAGGGTTAAGTGTCTCCCAGATTCCCCTATCCAAAATCACTTAATTATGGTAGTCGTTTCAGAGAGCCTCGGAGGGCCCAATACCTGCCCAGGGCCCCAACCAAATGGGCAGATTCGTGTGGCCATGTGGAATGTGAGAGGTGTGAATGAGGAGAGCAAGAGGGTGGAATTGGTGAATGTGTTCAAGAGTGCAAGATATGCTGTGATGGCATTATGTGAAACAAAGATGAAAGGGTGCAAAGTGGAGGAGTGGGAGGTTGTGAAAGGTGTAAGATAGGGAATCAATGGGAGAGGAAGATGCAAGGAAGGAGTTGCTTTGTTGATGAATGAGGTGTGGCAGAGTGGAATGAGAGACTACAAATGTGTCTGCTCGAGATGTATGTATTGCAAGTTCAAGTTTGAGGTGAAAGTGGCAGTAACTGTGGCAATGCACCGTGTGAGGACAGGAGTGAGAGAGAGAAAGACAGGCTTTGGGATGAGCTGGGTGAAGTAGTGGGAGAAATGCCCAGGAGCTATAAAGTGATTGTGATGGGTGCTATGAACGGAAGAGTAGGCACTGGCCCTGAGGATGACATAATGGGTTGTTATGGAGTACCAGGAGAAAATGATAATGGGAAGAGACTACAGGATATGTGTCAGGCGAGGAGGCTGTGAATTTGTAATTCGTATTCCAAACACAAAGATGCATATAAATATACATGGTACAGAGGAAATGGGGATCGTGTTGAAAGAAACCTGATTGATTACGTGCTCGTAGAGAGGTCGATGATGGGAATGGTTGCTGATATGAGGGCTGTGAGAGGACGATGTGGAGGTCTGTCAGATCATATGATTGTGGTACGCAAGATCAAGCTGAGAGGAATGAGGTAGATCAAGAGAGAGAAGAGCAGTCAGGGTGAAAGACTGAAAGTTGAGAAGCTGAGGATCAAAGAAGTGGCAGATGATTACAGGGCCAAACTAGAGGACGAATTAGTTTCACTGAACTGAAATGAATTGGATCTGGACAGCCTGTGGAATGCATATAGGGATTGCTTAGTTATGAATGCTAAAGAGGTGTGTGGTGTGGCATGAGTATCAACAAAAAAGAAGGGTACGGCATGGTGGGATGAGGAGGTTAAGAGAGAGATGGAGGAAAAGAGGAAGAAGCGGAAAAGTGGTTACAGAAGAGAGGTTCATTTGCAATAAGAACTGAGTATATCAAGAGCAAGAAGCACGTAAAGAGACTAATGAAGAGGAAAAAGAAGGAGGTAAATGATGATCAGGGAAGAAAAATGAATGCGAATTACTCTGAAAATAGGAAGTTATTCTGGGAAGAGGTGCGGAAATGTAGAAGTGAAAGCGGAAAGAAATGTGATAGTGTGATGGATGCAGTTGGTAGGTTACTAACCGATGGAGATGAAGTAAGGATCAGATGGAAAGAATATTTTGAAAGCCTGATCAATGGGAATAGAGAGAGCAGAGCGAATGTCAACATGATTGGTTTTGGGGGTGTGGAGAGAAGGAATGCAGTGCCAGGAGACGTGACACTTGCACAGGTGAAGAGTACTGTGAAACGGCTGAAAAATGGGAAAGCAGCTGGGGATGATGAGGTGTATGCAGAGATGATTAAGTGTAGTGGAGAGAGTGTAATGAAGTGCTTGTTGGAGATATGTAAGAAGGCATGGATGAGGGAAACTGTGCCTGCAGAGTAGAAAAAGGCTGTGATTGTACCCCTGTACAAAAATAAAGGTGAGCGATGTGAGCGCAAGAACTATCGTGGCATAAGTTTATTGAGTGTGGTAGGGAAGGTATATGGAAGAAATATTATAGAGAAGGTAAGAGAGATATCAGAAGTCCTAGTGAGTGATGAACAGGGTGGCTTTAGGAGTGGCAGAGGATGTGTGGATCAAGTATTTGCAGTGAGACAGATAGCAGAGAAGGCTTGTGAGAAGGACCATAAGGTGTTTATGGCATTCATGGATCTGGAAAAAACATGCGACAAAGTAGACAGAGAGAGGTTTTGGAAGGTTTTGCGCATGTATGGTGTAGACGGTAAGCTGCTAGGTGCTGTCAAGAGTTTTTATGATGGTAGCGAAGCATGTGTAATAGTTAATGGGCATATAAGTGAATGGCTCACAATCGGTGTGGGCGTGCGACAAGGTTGTGTGATGTCCCCATGGTTGCTCAATGTATATATGGGTGGAGTGATGAGAGAAGTGAAAACACTAGTAATGGAGAGAGGGATGGCGTTGTTAATGAATTGTGATGGATGGAAGAACTCAAATTTGTTGTATGCTGATGATGCAGTACTGCCTGCAAGTACCGGACAGGAACTTGGTAGACTAGTGCAGAGTTTTGCTGATGTCTGTGAGCGTCGTGCCTTGAGAGTAAATGTAGAGAAGAGTAAAGTGATGGTTACTGAAAGAGAAAGGGACTCCCAGTGTGATGTCACAGTGAATGGAGAGAGACTGGAATTGGTGAGAGAGTTCAAATACTTGGGTACAGTGATAGAAAAGAGAGGAAAATGTGCAAGAGAAGTTGAAAGTAGAGTGACACAAGGAAGAAAAGTAGCTGGTGCAATGAAAGCCTTGATAAGAAACAGAGGCTTGAGTGTTGCAGCTGCACGAGGCTTACATGAGGGAGTGTTAGTGCCAACTCTAACATATGGGTTTGAGACAATGGTGTGGCATGGAAATGAAAAGTCAAGAGTAAGAGCAGTGGAGATGGGACTGTTGAGGAATGTATTTGGAGTACAGAGGGTGGATAGGACATGAAATAGTGTGATTCGTGAAAGGTGTGGAGTGAGGAAGTCGGTGGACACCAGAATCGAAGAGAGTGTACTGAGATGGTATGGTCATGTGGAAAGAATGGATAACAATAGAGTGGTGAAAAAGGTATACCTGAGTGAATTTGAAGGAGGGAGTAGGCAAGGTAGGCCAAGGAGAAGGTGGAGAGATATGATGGATGAGTATTTGAGGAAGAGAGGTTTGGAAGTCGGTGAGGCTAGGGAACTGACAAGAGATCGAGCTGGCTGAATGAATGTTGTGGGGAGAAATGCAGAATCTGGGATTTTGGCACCCCTTGTGAGCATATATATACATATATATATATATATATATATATATATATATATATATATATATATATATATATATATATATATATATATATATATATATATATATATATATATATATATATATATATATATATATATATATATATATATATATATATATATATATATATATGTATATACTCGTAAGTAGAGGAAGACGCTTTTATGTATGATATTTCCAGCACATCTCCACGATTATCATCGTGCATATAAATGCACCACACCATCTGAAATTCATCGTTCTCCACCAAATGTATAGCCAGTATACTCAGCCTCATCATTATTACCAGCCTTTATCTCCGCTCGCACCACCATCTGTTTCTGCACTCCACTCCACCACAACCATCTGTATTCACCACACTCCATCATCTCTATCTTAATCTCCACCACGTTCCACCACCATCGTCTGTACCTTCACCATTCTTCTTCGCCACCAACACGTCAGTTCTCATAATCACTTCTTTACCATCATAACGAAATTGACACAGAATTCCCACTCTCAGTCACTAATATGATAAATACCCCTCCCATTACACACCCTCACTACTGTGTATCCTTACCACCACACACTCTCATCACCACAGTATTTCACCACCACGCTCGCTCTCCACCACACTACTTCACCATCACACACGTTTACTTCCTTACTACTTCACCAAACTTCTTGACCACCATACACGCTCAATACTACACACCCCCACCTCCACAAACCCCCACCACCACAAACACCCACCACCACAATAACTCGTTACCACATACCCTCACCACCACATAACCTCCCTATCACATGCAGCACCACTACACAATCTAGCTACCACACACCCCTACCGCCACCCAGCCTCGCTACAACACATCATTATCACCAATCAACCTTACCACAACAGAACCTCACGACCACATTTTTTTTTATAACAGAACAGAGGAAGGAAAAACAAATGAATAAAAAATAATAATCCATGCGCAAGATTACTGGTGTCCTCTGTTCATAAAATATCTGCAACAGTTAGACTTGAACAGCTGTGGGTTGAAATTTGGAGGGAAACAACTCTGGGGAAGCGAGTTCCAAAGAAATGCAGTTCGGGGAATGAAAGGATTCTGATAGGCAGAAGTTCTGCAATATGGCTTAGTGACATTCCAGCCATGAGCGCTACCAGATGCCCATGTAGCACGAGGGAAGGCATGGAGAGGTGGCACCATGGATGCAACTTCATCTGAGCATTTGCCATAAAAAGATCTGTACAAAAATGCAATGGAGGCAACATTCCTTCTTACTTGCAGGGGAGGTAGTTTATTTGTAAAGGCAGGGTCGTTAATAATTCTAACAGCTTTGTTCTGAATTTTGTCTAGTTGTTTTAATGCAAACTCTCCACATCCATTCCACAAGGGTGAGCAATATTCAAGCTGAGAGCGCACATGACCCTTTTAAATTATAGCTAACTGCTCATCAGTGAAGAAGTTACGGACTCTGTACAATAATCCAAGTTTTTTTGAGTCGGTTTTAGCCAGTGATCTAACATGAGAGGTCCAGCTGAGGGCATTGTTAAGTGAGATCCCAAGAATTTCGATACTTTTGGAGATGGGAATATTAGCAGCACTGAGGGTAATGTACGAATCTGGCAATAACTGTCTGTTAGTAAATTGTATATATTTAGTTTTACTAGCATTAAATGAGACAAGGTTGTTTTGTCCCCATTCAATGATCGTAGATAGGTCTTGAATTATGGATATGGCTGTACTGAGTTGAGAGGTAGGGATATTAGACTTTGCAAATGGGTGTTTGAGTGTGAATGAACTATCAAGTGTTGAGTCATATGCGTATGAGTGGATGAGATTGTGGGTGACAGATAAGAGATCATTAATATGAACCAGGAATAGGGTTGGCGCCAGAACTGATCCCTGCGGCACGCCGGCGTTAATTGAGTGGAAATTGGAATATACATCATCTACTTTTAGTCTTAATTTCCTGTCACTAATATATGAAGATATCAAAGGAGCAAAAGACGTTAGTCCATAGCAAGGGAGTTTGGACAGCAGGGAACGGTGCCATACTCTGTCAAAAGCTTTAGAAATATCAAGAGCTACTGCATGAGTTTCTCCATGTAGATCAACTGATTGGTGGATGGTATGAGTTAGGAGATTGAGTATGTCAATGGTGGATCTTTCGTGGCAAAAACCATATTGTCTATGACTAATTAAGTTGTTGGATTCAAGATGTTTAACAAGGTACTTATTAATTAAAGTTTCAAATACCTTGCCAAGAGAAGATGTGACAGCTATTGGTCTGTAATCGGAGGGGTCAGAGGAACTTCCTTTCTTCGGAATTGGGTAGATATTGGCTTCTTTCCATGAATTTGGGAATAAAGAAGTCCATATGCATAGTCTGAATGATTTAGCTAGAACAGAGGCAAGTTCAGGGGATCACTTTTTCAAAACAGTTGGCGGAATTCCATCTGGGCCTGGAGCTTTGTTGGTAGGTAAATTGTCTAGGATGGATTTTACGTATCTCGTCTTTATTTTAAGTGGGGCATTTTCAGGAGAGTCACGTTCTAGTACTGGGACATTCTGACTGGTATCGTCTATGGTAGAGTTTCTGGCAAATGTTCTGGCAAAAAATATCCGCTTTCCCACGTGGGTCATTTGTAATGATGCCATCTGAAGATTTTATTGGGGGAATGGAAGATGACTTGTTAAAGTTATTATTGAAAGAATTAAGACCTGACCAGAATATTCTATTGTCATTAGGGTTGTTAAGTAGTTTTGATGTTTGCTTTTGAAGAAAGTTTGATTTAGCTAGATTTTTTACAGCTTTTGTATGATTTCTAGCAATTTTAAATTGAGAGAGTGATTCAGATGTTTTTTAATTTTAAGTAAGAGTTATATGCTAATGTGCTGTTGTTCTGGCACAGAACATAATCTCACTAGCTCTCAACTTCACAACCTCACAACCACACAACCTCACAACCACATAGCCTCAAAACTACTGAATCTCACAACCACATAGCTTCGTCATTGTCCATTGTCAGTATCTTAATCCTGTCACCAAAGTACTGTATCATCAGACGAACCCATTAACTTAAAACCCCACCGCTGCTAATCACACAACCTCTCAATTTTAGCCTTACCAACACAATACATTACGAAAACACCTCATCATAACCAAGCAACTCACAAACATTTCACAACACAACCACAACATCACCTCCACCGCATGACTGTGCTGCCTCATATCAGCACCTCCACAGAACCCACAAGCATTCTACATTACCACCACATACCCTCAACACAACACCCAACAGCTCAGTCTTCAGAAAAGTCTATCTCATCACACGCCTTCAATACCACACACCAGTATAGTCGCGGCGCACAACTCTTAGGTTGTCATTATCGTACCCTGGCAACCTACCCGTAAACAATGCGTTCGATTTCTTATGATATTATATGCGAATCTTATTATTATACCCGAATGTATTGTACACAAATACTATTATACACGAATATATTATACAGGAATCACATGAGCATCATATTATACACGAAATAGGACGCATTATTGACGGGTAGGTTGCCAGGGCACGATAATGACAGCTTCAGAGTCGCGCGGCGCGACCATAATATGCTACATTATTACCACATCACCACACCTCACAACAACTGGACCTTACAGTGGAAAGTCTGTTGTATAATAGAACTCTCCACGATTAATATTTTTCTCCTTGCGGCACACCTGTCATACTGCTCTATTATTTACCAGCCAGGTGACAGCTCCTTCCTACTTTATTTTACATCATATACCGAATTATTTAGGAAATACGTGACCTGAAGACTACTTTGTTTCTAAACTAGCTGACCTCTGTCCTACCCAGTTTCTAGAACGTTTAATTTGCAGGACCACTTTACTTCTAAACTACCTCTCTTCTGAACTACTTTATCTATGGACTGTCTTACCTTTAGTTTACCGGCATCTGACTTCTAGACTAACTTCTATCTATCTATCTATTGCCAGACGCCTCAATCCCGTTTGGGGTGGCCACAAACAAATCGCCTCCAAGTCGCCCTGTCCCCCGCCATTTCACTGCTCTGCTCCCAACTCACACCCCCCCTCTCTCATATACCTCTCCACCCCATCCCTCCATATCATCTAACTTCTTTACTTAATTATCTTATAACTAGACTATATGTCTACACTGACAGATTTTAAACTATTATTTTCACCTCTATACTACCATATTTTAAGACTACTTTTATTCTAAAATAGCCTTACTCTATACTCCTTTATTTATAGAATATAATTTAGACTACCTTTTCTCAAGATTACCAAATTTCTTGACTACCATACCTTTAGGCTATGGGTACTTCACATGTAGACTACCTTACCTCCAGACACCCCATCACTAGACCACCTGACATCTAGACTACCTTACATCTAGATAAAGCCACCAGTAGACTACCCGCCACAGAACTCCCACACCACTAAACTACCTCACCATTAGACTACCTCACTAATAGTCTACCTTACCAACAAACGAACTCACCAAAAGTCTACCTCATTCCTAGATTACCTTACCAGAAGACTGCCTCACCGCTAGATCACCTCACCACTGGCCTACCTCAGATTAGATACTTCACCATTAGACTACCTCATCACCAGACTACCTCACTACTACCTCACCACTAGACTATCTCACCACTGGACTACCTCACCACTAGATCTTCTCGCCAAACACTGCCTCACGACTAGGCTGCCTAAGGATTACACTACCACACCATACATTACCCTACCACCAGACTGCTGGCACTGTGATTTTTCGGCTTGCTGTACTTAGATTTCGCGGAATCAATTTTTCTAAATGTTATATAGGGGAGGCATTAGATTAGGTTAGGTAGGTTAGGTTAGGATTAAACCGGAAATAGGCTTGCTTGTCAGTCCTAATTTCAAAATATAACAACATTACGAAAAATGTTATCCATGAAATCTAAACCTACAGTCCATAAAATCACAATGCCGCCAGACGACCTGCCTACTAGACTACTTCACCACCACACTACCTCATCACTTGACTGCCACACATCATCATTAGACCTCCACATATATACTGTACTACTTCATCACTAGACGACCTTATTACTGGGATATCAGGCACAGACTAACCCACCACTAGACTACTTCACCATACTCTACCTCACCACTTGAGTTGAATAATTTGCTTGATGGCAGCAAGTTTCCAGTTAAAAAGGCGCCATCTGAATGTAAAAGAAAGATTCCAGTAAAAGGGAAGAGTACTGAGCCATATGGTGAGGAAGAGGCGCTGTGAAGCCTCGCAAGTCCAGAACACTGTTGCTTCACAAAACATGGTTAACTTTGTGTAAAACAACCCTTGGCGGACACAAGAAGTCGCCTCCTCACTCTGCTTTTTGTTAAGATGCCAGCAAGCAACATTATCGCTTCTCCGCTTCCGCATCCGAATGAATAATTAACATGAGCATTATTGTAACGGCTCTCTCGATATCTTCAATGACCTCCATACCGCCCAGGTGAAGCTTACCATGTTGTGCATTATTTTCGATGTGATGGAAACAAATCAAATGTAGATGAGAGCATTGGAGGAGGAAAAGGAGTAGATGAAGATAATGATGATTATTATATTAAGGAGGAGGAAGAAGATGAGTTGATGAATGGAGTGTTCAATATTACAGGATATTGAGGATGAAGAAGAGGAGCAGTCAGCATGATGGTAGTGGTGGTGGTGGAGGGGAGGAGTGGTGGTGATGGCGGCAAAACAATGACATCATCGCTCTCAAAGTGAGACATTTCGACTGCCTCTATATCTTCTTTTTTATCAGCACCGAGAGAGATATCGCCTTAATCCTCCGCCTCCCCCTTCCCCTTGCAACCTCTCGTCTCCCATCTCTTTCAATCTCTTTATTCCCCCCCCCCTCCCCTTTCCTTCGTACAGACCCACTACTCACTCGCAAACCCTCCTCTCTCTGTCTAATTCCCCGCATTTTTAGCTTCCCTCTTCTTTCACTCTAAATTACCCCCCCTTCTCTCTCTCTCTCTCTCTCTCTCTCTCTCTCTCTCTTTCTCTCTTTCTCATTCAATAGTCTCTCGCCCACCCTGACTCGCGACAGCAATATCGTGAACGTAACATATGACACATGGCCGCATCGTAAAAACCTATGATACTTTATTGTGCGAGAGAGAAGGGTCCTGGGAATGATGACTATCGGAAGTGTGCCCAGGCCTGATGACTGGGTTAAAGGTGGCTGCGGCGGCATGTCTTTGTGCGCGCCGTGAATGACAGGTAGCCTACGGTAAACAGCAGGCCAGGCCATGTATTGGTAAAAGATTTCAACCAAGTTTTGCGACTGACATGTGAAGGACAGATAAATAATCGGCTAGGGAATCTGAGAAAGACAAACTTTTTTTTTTCTTTGTAAACAAATTCCACTAAAATTGAATATTGTTACGTTTTGTTTCATGGGAAATGTTTGTTAAAGATTCTAACATTTTGCGACAAACTGTTGATTTAAGGGGAAACAGGCCAGGAAATATATAAAAGAACCAGCCCAATTTTTGAGATAAGTGACTAACGAGAATACAGGACGCTAGGGATGATGTTTACAAAAGATTCTCACTTTTTTTTTTTCTCGATAAATAAGTCTCCCAAATAGTTGAGTATTATCACAGTTTGTTTTTTTGAAAACAGCTCAGAAAAGATTTTTTTTTTTTTTTTTTCAATATATTTTGTGACTGACATACATAATCGGACTGAAAAAGTGTAATAATGATAATCAGCTTTTATAGTAAACAAGCATGAGTTTATCACTTTCCGATAAAGTTAATGTAGATGTCCTATCCCATTTTTGCAACAAACAACTGACTACAAGTAAACAGGAGACAAAGAAATATGGTTATGGAAGATTCCTAACCAGTTCTTGCAATAAACATTTGACTAGTAAGTAAACAGTTGGCCAGAGAAAGCGTAGATCATAACTGCCTACAACCCTGACCCAGACAGGTCTGGTACTACAATCCCAGACAGATCATCTTTTCATACTTAACAGTCTAGACCAACATACCCATACCCCACACCAAGCCGTCTTCCTCCCATCATCTCCAGACATCACCTTGTGCTCACCAAACCTCGCCCTCCCTACATCATGCAGAGTGGTCAAAACCCTAGGTTCTGATCACCTCCCAATCATCATCACTACCAAAACCAGAATCACCCCAGCTGGCCACAAACACACATACACTAATTATAAGAGAGCAAACTGGGAGGCATTTGTAACTGTAACAGAACAATATTTCGAAACACTAAACAGTACACCCATCACAAACATCAACACCGCTGTGCACACTTTCAATACAATTATACAAAATGCAGACAAAAGACACATCCCTAGAGGCAACAGAAAGAGACACAACCCCAACTTCACACCTGAAATTCAAGGCCTCATCAGACAACGGGACACACTGCGACACTCCCCAACACCCCATACACAAGACACCGTACAACAAATACAAGAACTCAACACTAAATAAAGAATAAAATAACACAACAGCAAACACTAAACTGGAAAAATTACCTCCAAACACTTGACCACAAAACAAACATCAGCAAACTCTACAAAACACTGAACAGCATCACACTTTCCAACAGCAACACCACACAATTACACGCTGCCATTACAACAACAGACACCATACTCTCAAACAAACAACAAGCAAACACTCTCTTCAATCACTTTTCACAAGTCAGCCATCTAAACTCCCATCCCGAAGACCGACGTATCATCCGACGTAAGAGACAGTTCTCCACTGACCCAGACTACACACCTTTCACTTACAACCAGACGAAACACATCATTAACAACCTCAAGCACTCATCTGCCTGTGGACCAGACAACATAAGCAACATTCACCTTAAACACCTAGGACCACAAGGTATACAAGCACTCACCAACATATCAAACTACAGCTACTCACACAACATAATACCCAACATCTGGAAGCATGGCAATATCATCACTATCCCTAAACCCAACAAAGACCCCACGTTACCTTCCTCACATCGCCCCATCACACTCCACTGCACCCCCTCTAAAGTCACTGAACGACTGGTACTACAACTAGTCACACCTCACATTCCCCTAGCCCAGTCACAACATGGCTTTAGGCCACTACACTCCACAAACGCCCTTCTTACAGACCTTACACAGAGAGTTTTCGATGGCATGAATTCAGCTAGGCCACCACACAGAACACTCCTAATCACACTGGACATTAGCAAAGCTTTTGATGCCATCCCCTGCAACAGCCTCACAAACAAAATACTCAACACAAACATGCATAATAACACAAAAAGATGGCTGGCAAACTACTTAGCAGGCAGATGTGCACACGTAACATTTGCTGGTCAGTCTTCTAACATCAGAAACTTCACAAACGGCGTCCCCCAAGGATCTGATTTGTCCCCTACACTCTTTAACCTATACATGCAAGACGTACCTACACCCCACACACCACAGATACACATAGCTTCCTATGCAGATGATATAACACTTACATGTACGCACCAAAATGCAAACACGGCTGCACACATCATTCAACCTTACCTAAACACACTACACGAATGGTTCACCACAAACAGGCTCAAAATAGCCCCAGCCAAATCTACAGTGACCCTTCTCACAAACTGGACAGCAGAACACAGTCACATCCCACACCTCACCATAAACAACACTCCCCTACCACACACACACACACACACACACACACACACACACACACACACACACACACACACACACACACACACACACACACACACAAAATCCTTGGTTTAACATACAATACATCAATGTCATTTAAACAACACATCACAAACATTAAAAATAAAATAACACCAAGACTCAATGCTTTGAGGTCACTTGCCCATACGACATTTGGACACAACAAAGAAACCACCACCACAGTATAGAAACAATACATACGTTCAGTGATGAATTATGCAAGCCCTGCCTGGGCTTCTAACCTCACCAAAACTCACTACAACACTCTACAGACCACACAGAATAAGGCCCTAAAAATAATCACAGGTTGCACAGCTACTACACCCACAGACCACCTACATCAAGAAACCAAAGGCTTCAAAGTCAAGGATCACCTAGACATGAGAGGCACCCAGTTTCTTGCTGCAGCCTCCACCCACACCAAGGAACATCAACACAACATCCAGCACACGATACCATACACAAATACTGTCATCTCTCCCCCCTCTCCCACCTCAGACCAGCTTCCAGGAGCATATCCACACTCAGATCACTTGCCGCTCCACTCACTCACTTAAAGACAACACACAGCTGCATGCACGGCCTCCTGACATCCACTCTTCTGAATCCTATCTTCCTTGTGAGGACAGGGTCCACCTGGCCAGGCTGAGATGTGGGCATAATCCAGCTCTCTTAAGCTACCAGAAGAGGCTGGATGACTCCGTCGCTGATGCCTGTCCAGGATGCAACACAGCACCCCATACTATTACATTATGGAAGACTGCATTGCACACAGTCACCTACGCCAACAACACAACATACACTCTTTGAGAGCTCTATGGGAAAGCCCGGTCTCGGCCATGGCCTTCCTAAGGGCCTCGGGGTGTTCGGCCAGACTGCCTAGGGAACAACTGCTACTACTACTACTACTGCCTTTTATGATGAACGAAGTGACAGGTGAGCATTTGGCCAGGGAAAATGTAAAGATACTAAACAAAATTTTTATGAATTCCCTATAAGTTGAATACGATCGCAGTTTGTTTTATGAGAAGTACAACAGTCTCGCAGCCGTATCGGGCTGCTAAGCACTTGTCCAAAATAAAGTACTTGCCCAAATGAAAGCCGTTTCTGAACGATTACCACCACCACCATCACCACCACCAAAAGTACTACCACCACCGTCATAAACCCTACCATTAATGTAGTGCCATAATTTTAAGTATAGTATGAGATAGTATAAGCTAGTATTGTAAATGTAATCTGAAGCTTAGGTATTGTTGTAAATATAGTTTATACAGTTCGTGTTTAGCCGTTAGGCCCTATATTTAAGTTTAATCTTAGTTGATAAATTATTCATAATGTGAGCATGATTCTGATACTGATAGTACTAAGTCGAGTATTGGTGCGAATATGATTAATTTTATACATATGAATCACCGTTTTCAACAAAGGTGTATAACTGCGGAAATTTTGTTAGCGATTAACAGTCGCGAATGTTTTCCTTCATACTCCGATCTAGAGATTCATATGTCAGTGTTATTAGTGTTCCCCTTTTGAACTATGTAGTGGAGGCTTGAGAGTTGTCTGAGATATGATTGTTGATGATAGTCATTTGTGAAGCGCGAAATTCATGTTATTGGCTTCATGTTGTCAGTCACATAAACACACAGACCGGCATGGTAATAAATTGTTCGGATTCCTGTTTGTTTAGGCATCATTATGATTACAGTTCCTGTATGCCTATTACAAAAATTTTAAGCATCGTAAGTCGTTCTTTCTGTGTATGTCGAGTGTAAACGTATTCTTTGTGTTCTTTGGAGAGCTTAGTAAAAACAATAATATTACAAAGTAATCAGTTAAAGTTTTAGCCGATTCCGGATGCTGTGATGATGAGTATAAAAGGTAGAGAACGGCGCCAAAAAATTAGATAACTGCTCCTCTCTACTGTTCACAGGTTATTGCTGAACTCTCATCCTCCCCCCCCCCCTTTCTTTCTTGTGTAATGAAGTCCTCATATACGTTCATGAGTTAAATTGGTGATATTTCCCCTAATCCCACTTGTATTGAATAATGAGATTGCCACTCCTCTTTACTGTTCACAGATCAAAAGTTCTAGCTACGGCCTAACCCGTCTCACACTAAATCACACACCCTCCCCTTTTTCTTAGTTCCGGCAATCAAAGAGTATATCGGCTGGTCCATGTAATTACTGTATCTAGTCTGTATATGATTCTTGAGTTACTGCACAAGTTTAGTCTTAAGAGAATATCTTTGGTGGTAATCTTTAGGTTTCTTCTCGAAGAGTCTGTCAGAGACCTCGGGAATAATGTATCCATGTGTATCGAAATTCATTCAGTATTAGTTTAGCTTGTAAGGATTCATATTTCTGGAGTTATAGATCCTGAGTGATTATATTTTGTTTGGTTTCATTCACATTTCGAGGAGTAATCTGTCTTTCCGTTCTTAATGATTAGTAAATCTTAGGTGAAGTTATTTCGAGTTTAAATTTTGCTATCCTCTAAGGAGTGGTACAGACGAGATTGAGTGGCCCGCAAAGGGTACTAGTATCTATTGGCTCACGCATTCTCAAAATAAGATCACGCTACCCCATTTCCTATAATCTCAAAAATTCTGATCATTAGACTGGTGGCACTAGTGGTGTCTATATTTTTCAGCATTATACTGGTGGCATTAGCAGTGGTCTTAAAATTTCCCGCATTACATTAACACCACCAGTAAAACCACAGCTGCCACCACCACCACAATCACAACCACTAACACCACCAGTAACACCAAAGCTGCCACCAACGCCATCATTAATCACAGCTACAACCACCACCACAGCCACTATTAAAACCACCAGTACCACCACAGCTGCCAACGCCACGATCATCATCGCATCTCCCATCACCACCACTAATACAGCTATCACCACCACCATCATCATCACAGCTACAACCACAACCTCCACCATGACAGCTACAGCCACAACCTCCACCATGACAGCTACAACCACCACCACCACCACAGCTTCCATTATCACCATCACAGGCACCACCACCAACACCATTTTCTATTAAATCACTTGTTTGTAGCTTCAGTGAAGTAAAAAGATATTGGACTTAGATGCACAGTTGTGGACATATCAAACAGAAACACAACATCCACTAGCAAGGTGGTGTAATGCTTTCCGCATCTAGTAACACTGATAAGTATGGAACTTAATCAGGTTATGTTCTGTGACTAGGACGAACCGAACTCGGTGATCATTGCCGCTGTGCGCAGTTATTGGTGGTAATATAATATATATAACCAATGTTCCATCAGAAAATATACTTATAAGAGCTTGTCATGATTATGGCAAGTTTTTAAAAATGTCACACAATACACCCTCTGCATAATGGCCGTTATTATGAATGACAACGATTTCATGAATGGTTTAGTTTCTAGTCATCAATCATGCAAGAGTTAAATTATCATATAAGTCATAGCTATCTATTTCCCAACAACTATCAATGAACAGAAAATTACCATGACGCCCATCCTCCCTACCGTGAACCTGACATTGGTAGACCTCTGAAATCAAAGCAAGTTCACTACATACAGCAGATGGCGCCAGAGGAGGCAGCAGGGTGGGGATGGGGGACCTGAATGACAGGAGGAGGGAGGTGGTTGAGGAAGACGGTATTACTGGCCGAACTGGGGGCTAGAGGAGAGAGGTGATGGGATGGGGGACGGTAGACTTTGGTAGAAGACAGGAGCTACAGTGGGAGAGATCGATTACAAGGTGATGACTGGGCCAAATCATTGTTTCATGGAGAATATGGAATTTTAGTCACACCATGAAAGGTTATGTTGACGTTGCCGCATGTTGTAACTGACCGTCATGGTTTGTAACAATTCACAATACACTTTCCACTGGGTGGCTCTTTACCCCTGTTTTATGAGCATGGTGACTATTTGTTGACATGCAAATGTGACACATCCACACAGTTTGTCAGATATTACAGCTGTTGTCATAGTGACTGGGAATTACGCTGGTGGCCTTTGTAGTATCACCATGGATGACGACTGATATTGCAAACAGAATAAGGATAGGCCTATGTACTGGTGACTTTTCGGTCATTGACTTATCTCTGGCCTTCCCTGGTATACATCAAGATTTCTCATGAGACCCTTATGACGACTCCTTGGGAAGTGATGATCTACCCACCTGTCTTTCTTATACACGTGACATCATTTTGAACCCTCCAACCCCAAAATTTAACTATAAGAAAGCAGATTGGGGATCCTTCCCAAGGATCGCCAGTTTAGATATATCTGGGGAGACCATAGATGTTAAGGTAAAAAATGTAACTAATTCCATAATACACGCAGCTGAGGCCGCTATTCCCAAGACTTTTACAGTTCTTGCGAAGCATAGGGCACATTGGTGGACGCCGGATTGCCGACAAGCATTAAAAAAACGCAATAAGAGATACAGCCTACTGAGGAAAATTTTATTGCATACAAACAGGCATAGGCTGAGGCAAGGAGAATAATAAGAAGGGCCAAATGTGACTCCTGGCGGTCCTTTGTGTCCACGGTGACTCGTACAACACTATTAAGTAAAGTCTGGTCCACAATAAGAATATTAAATAATAAAGGCCCATACTTCCCTGTGACCACCCTACAGGTGAATAACACCATCTATGACGAGCCCGTGGACGTTGCTAACATCCTCGCCAGGAGTTTTTCTCATATAGGTAGCTCAACCGATTATGATCCGCGTTTTCAACATCATAAACGCATGGCTGAGCTACAGTTAATTGACTTTGCCACAGAAGACGTAGGCTTCCCGTACAATCAAGAGTTTACGCTAGATGAACTGCTCCTTGCCCTTAAATCCTGTAAAGACACCAGCCCTGGACCAGACACCATCACATACGGTATGATCCAGCATCTTAATCAGGACAACCTGATTAAGATGTTAGCATTGTACAATGAGATATGGGCACCTCGAACGTTCCGAGACTCATTTCACTTTGCACACATCATACCGATACCCAAAGAGGTTGGTCGTCTGATGAATCCCACTTCATTTCGTCCTATTGTGTTGACTTCTTGTCTATGTAAGGTCATCGAACGAATGGTAAACAATAGGCTTCTTTTTGTTTTAGAGTCGAAGAATTTGTTAAATGATGATCAATGTGGCTTCCATAAATACAGAGGTTCACTAGATCATTAAATGAATTTGGAGCATTGTATTGCAGAGGCATTTGCCGATAAAGAATTCATGATAGGGGTGTTTTTGGACATCCATAAAGCCTATGACATGACATGGCGACACGGTATATTAATGAAGCTCTATGTTTATGGTTAAAGAGGAAATTTGCCTATATTTATTTCAAATTTCTTAAGGGACAAATTGCCCCGTAACGTAACATCGGATATATTTATCCAGGAAAACGGGGTGCTGCAGGGAAGTGTGCTTAGTCCTACTTTATTTAGTATTATGATCAATGATATTCTGTCATCAGCTCCCATCCCGAGGAATCTTAAATACTCGCTCTACGCTGACGATTGTGCAATATGGCACTCTTCCCGTAATGCACAATTTTCGGCTGGGCGGATTCAAGCAGACCTTGACTCCGTCCACCAATGGGCCTTGCAGTGGGGATTTAAGTTTTCCATCCGTAAGTGTGCCGCTGTAGTTTTTACGACTCATAACGTACCTAGTTTGTGCTTAACTTTGGATAATCAGGCGGTACCTTTTCAAAATTCTATAAAGTTTTTGGGCCTACATTTTGATCGTCGTTTGAACTTTAAAATTCATGTTAATCTTTGCTTGCTCGTTGCGATAAACCAGTAAATGTCCTCAAGTACCTAGCGGGTACTACATGGAGTGCCGACAGAAAATCTTTATTAATGGTGTATAAGTCCCTCATTATATCAAAGCTAGACTATGGCGCACAGGTGTATGGCTCGGCATCCGATGCCACGCTGAAAAGATTGGATGTGCTGCAGAATAAATGTTTCCGAATGTGTCTTGAAGCCGTCCGGTGTACCCGTGTAGCTCATATGGAAGTGGAGGCGAATGTGCCTCCCCTCCATATTCGCCGTGACCACCTGGCTTGGTCCTATGAACTTCGAACATTTAGGAAAAGTAATATCGGCAATGTGGCCTGTACCCCCCTGCATCAATACCACCACCGTCTGCGGGAGGTGCGTCGGCCACTTGCCATTCGCCTCCACTTACTGACTCAGGAGCTTGGTGTGGACCCCAGTGACTGTGACAAGTTGGTGTTAAAAAATATAGCACCTTTGGAATTTACTGTTGATGTTATATGGCTCCCAGTACCTAAGACCAAGGCGCCAGAGGCGGAGGTCTACCACTTGTTTCGTAACATCATCATTCGTCACTTGGGGTCCCACCACTAGTACACCGACAGCTCCAAGTCAAGTGAATGTGTGGGTGCAAGTGTGTGGTCGACTGAATGTGCCCTCAGGTATCGGTTGCTGACTTATACATCTGTGTTTACCTCCAAACGTTTTGCTATTGACAAAGCCATATACTATGCTCTCAATTCTAGGCATGACTCATTTGTCATATTTTTGGATAAAATCAGCCCTTCAGGCAATTGCATCTTGCACTACGGACTCTTACGAGATCCAGGGCCGCATCATTAATAAGTTGCATTCATGCAACAAGTCATTCACGCTCATCTTGGTGCCTGGTCATTGTCATATCTACGGCAATGAGCAGGCTGACTTACTTGCTAAGTCGGCTGTAGGGCTCGAGGAGACTTGGGACGTTCCTCGTGATCTATGGTCATGTTTCTCTCTCTCGGGAAGAAATCAATAAATCATCTGTGGCAAGGTCAGTGGACCAGACTTAATATTCCAACCTATAAGCTGTACCTGGGCGACTGGGACACTGCCAACCGTCCCAGTCGCCTTGAAGAAAAAGTGTTGGCTCGCTTATGGCTTAATGCCACCATATTAACACATATGAAGCCTTATATGGAAAAACGATTCCCGCAGACTGTGACATCTGTGATGCGGCGTTATCTATCAGTCATATCATCCTGAGCTGTCGGTAATTTATTCGTGAACGTGCTTCACTTATAAATTACTGAGGCGAAGCAGACGTCCCCTTCACCCTTTCCACCATTCTAGGTGATGGGGACATTGTTATGACTGATAAATTGATGGCTTTCTTGAGAGATCGGACTGATCAGAGTGATGTGACTTTTTTACTGTGTGGTTATGGTTTTTATCAATGGTAAATATGTATATATTGTGATATTAATTAGGGTTGACAGTTGACATATTTGAAATAGTTCCTCCTCCCATTGATCCATTTCTAATATAGATGTCCCCTACATTAAGCCACGTTCCTCACGTGACAGTCACCAGCTGATGAGTGCAAGTGTGCAATATAGAAATGTATTGGGCACTTGCAGTCGATGGTGGTCTGCTGGGCCTGATTCTTCACTTTTTGTACAAATTATGCAAATACATTATACCATCTTGTTTAAGTTATTCTAATTAGGGCGACAGCTGACGTATATGGAAATGTTCCTGACACGTCTGGTTCCCTTTCATATATTGAAGTCCCCTATATTAGGTTGTGCCTCGACTGACAGTCACCAGGTGATGAGTGCAGGTATGTAATGTAGAAAGGCATTACATATCTGCAGTCGATGGTGTTCTATTAGTCGAGGTATTTTTTCCGTTGGTGTAGGTCTAGCTATTTGTCTCTGTAGGATTTAGTATAGGTTAGCGATTTGTCTGTTAGGCGAATAGTTTTAGGGTCTTTAGATTAGGTTTTTTGTTTATAAGTAATATAAGGTTAAAAATATAAAAATATATAAAAAATATTAAAAAATACAAAAAAATAATAAAATAAAAATTATTATATATATATGTACGTGTGCATGAAAGCGTGTATGTTCATATGCATGGATGTGTGTATATATGTATGTATGTATGTATTTATATATGTTCGTATATATATGTAGGCCTATATATGTGTCAATGTATATACATATATATATTTTTGCCTTAATGACCAGGGGCTCCAGCCCCAATGATCGATAGGCAAAAAAAAAAAAAAAAAAAAAAATTGTCACTTGGATTTTTTGCAGCTAATTAATTGATCATGTTATTTGCAGCTTTGAGAATGGAATCCAAGTTGTCCGATCGCAAGTCCGAAAAACTTTCGTTGTACCTGTGGGCAAAAAATTCTACGGAGATCTTATGTCGTGCTTCGGGAGCAGCTTTTTTGGGTCAAAATGTGATTGCTCATTAAATATAGTAAAAGTTTTTCAATCGTTATGGGACCAAATTTTTTCAAATCAGTGATTTTTTTGCGATTTTTATGCCAATTTTCGTGCGATTTGAATGTGTAGTATCGGCTGCCCAAAATACACACACACACACACACACACACACACACACACACACACACACACACACACACACACACACACACACACACACACATGCACACACACACACACACACACACACACGGCTAGTGCTATAGTATATTAAATTGTATACGGCCATCGTTCTTCTCCTAGATCTATCAACAATGGTGTTCCTCAGGGCTCTGTCCTATCACCAACTCTCTTCCTTTTGTTCATCAATGACATTCTAAGCTGTACGACTAACCCTATCCACTCGTATGCAGATGATTCCACCATTCACTTTTCCATTCGGTTCCCACAACGTCCATCTCAGCAGTTACTTCAACAAACAAGGGATGAGGCTAAGGCACACCTTAGTGTCTGACTTGGCTCGTATCTCTGACTGGGGTAAAAATAATAAAGCATCAAAGACTCAGTTATTACACCTATCAACGTGACAAAATCTTCCACAGGAGTATCCACTAATGTTTAATAATATCCAGCTCAGTCCTACATCATCCTTGAACATGCTTGGGGTTTCATTCACATGGGACTTATCTTGCAAAGATCATAATACATCTCTTGTAAGATCAGCTTCCAAGAGATTACGTGTGCTAAGCCAACAGTGTACCTGCTTTACCCCTGCACAGTTGGTGACCTTACACATTTTTTTTTTTTTTTTACCCCCGTGTAGAGTACAACTCTCATGTGTAGGGAGGCTCCCTACATACAGCTCTTCTCAATCGGGTGGAACCAAAGGCTTTTCATCTCATTAACTCTCCTCCTCTTCCTGGCTTCGTTCAACCTCTGTTTCTTCGCCACATTGTTGCGTCTTTATCTCTCTTCTATCGCTACTTCAATCGCCATTGTTCCTCTGAACTGTCTGCTTGCATCCCTTCACCTCTACAACTGGCACATAGCACCCATCTAGCAACAAACTCTCATCCATTTTCTGTCCAACTCTCCAGTGCAAGAGTTAACAGTTACTGCCAGTCCTTCATTTATGCAACAAGTCAACTCTGGAACTGTCTCCCTCTGTCTGTATTTCCTACTTCCTATGATCTCCAGTCTTTCAAACGCAGTGTGTCTAGGCATCTCAAAATGAACAGATCTTGAATTTGTCTCTCTTTTGTATTGTTTTCGTTTTTTTCTCTGAAGGAACGGTTTGTGGGCTTCTGGCCTTTGGTTCCTTCTTCCTTGCCTAAAAAAATATATACTGTATAAACACACACACACACACATATATATATATATATATATATATATATATATATATATATATATATATATATATATATATATATATATTATATATATATATTGTTACATATCCTATGATTTCATCATCCTTTGTATAATTCTAATGTACAATATGCTGCATGTTTGATCACGATTCGCCTCGTGGCTTCCATAGTGACCAAGTTTCCGTGTCCTACCTCACTCCCCCCTTCTCTTCCCTTATAGTAGAGTAAGTCGTTCTTTCTGTTGTTCAGAGCAGGAATGACAACTCTTTGTCCCCTATGGCTTCATTTGCGCATCCTTCTTACAAGTTGTATCAAGCTCTGCCGGCCCCTATATAATGAGCTCAGTCTCTACATTAATTGCCACTTAGATCTACTCCTCACTTTGTTCACATCTCTGTCCTTCACTGTACAGTTTTTATTATTTTTGTGAATGCTCAGGAAGTCTCCAACCATCTAGCTGCTGTGTAATTTGAATATAAGTGTTATTACATTTTTTCTTGTACTGTATAGCATAAGGTGTTAATTCGTAGGCCTGGTGAGGTTTTTGTGATTTATGTGGAGTTTTTGATGTCAGCCATTGTTAATAATATTTTGTATCTGTAATAATATATCTTGCATTAACTGAGCTTTATCCGGTTTTCTCATTTTATCAGGGCTGACTTAGATAAATTTACTCTTGCTAATTTCGTGTTACTAGAGGCTATTGCAGTTAACCATATATTTAACCTGTTTTTTGCCATTACATTATCCTTATGAGTCCTGAATGTTTAGTTGTTAGTTTGAGCATTAAACTTTAACTTGTAATTTTACCTAACTCTTTTGTTTTGAACCTGGAACTTTGTGGGACAGTAGTGATTTTAGTATTCTCACTTGAAGTGTTCATTATCTCTCTCTGTTCCGTAACATAAATATGGCGACCTCTTATCAGGATATTAAGGATATTATCATAAGGATATTGCTTGATATTTTGTGACTGATTTATTCATGATGTCTACTATTACTATGCTTGATGAAGCCAAAGATTTTTTTTGTCAAATGTGCAGTGTGTGATGTAGAAAACAGAACAAAGAATGAACTTAAGCTTGTTGCTCAACAATTGGGAATTGATGTTCGCTCTCATCATTCTAAAGATCAAATTGTTGACATGATTAATGAAAGCTTGTTTATTGTAACTCCTCCAGATGAGCAAACACAGATTGAAATACCTAAGTTACAGCTAGCCCTGCAGGAGGCTCGTGCTAAGGAGGCTGAGTTTCAGGCTCATGCTAAGGAGCCTGAGTTTCAGGCAAATGCTAAGGAGGCTGAGTCTTAGGCTCATATTCAGGAGGCACAGGCACAGGCTCAGGCACAAATTGAATTAGCTAGGATTCAGGCAGACCATGAGTATCGCATGAAACAAGGTGGAACTGGATGATCTAGCTCTGATGATTTTGATGTGGCTAAAAATGTTAAACTTGTCCCTCCTTTTAATGAATCTGATTTAACAAAGTATTTTCAGTTGTTTGAGAGGGTAGCTACAGGTTTTAATTGGCCCAAAAAGTATTGGCCAGTACTCCTTCAAACTGTTCTCACCGGTAAAGCTCAAGTAACTTATGCATCTTTGCCTCAGGATCAATCTGATAATTATGATGTAGTTAAGAGCTTGATTCTTAAGGCCTATGAGCTTGTTCCTAAAGCCTATAAAGTAAAATTTAGGACAACTTATAAGCAAGATAAGAAATCCCATGTTGAGTATGCAAAAATCAAAGAAGATCTGTTAGAGCAGTGGTTAAATTCTAAGAATGTAAATTCTGATTTTGATAAATTTAAGCAGATGATTTTGCTGGAGGACTTCAAAAGGTGTATTAATAAAGATGTAAGCCTATATCTTGATGAGAAAAGAATAGATAATTTGTCTGATGCTGCAGTTTTAGCTGATGAATATGTTCTCACTCACAAGAGATATTCTAAAGAAAAAAGGAAAGCTGAGAGTAAGTACGTTGCCTCTACTCAGAGTACAGGTAACAGGAAAGAGAATAAAGATGATGTTTCTCAGGAAGTAAATACCAGCTCCACCTCTAGATTTCAGAAAAGTAAATGTACTTATTGTAGTAAGCTTGGTCATACTACGGAGAAATGTTTCAGGAGACAGCGTGATGTGAACAAAAAGGAGTCTTTAAATATTCAGTCAATTGGTCTAGTGTCCACCCTTGAGAGTTCCCAGAATTCTTAAACCTAGTTAACTGAACGTGCTTTGAGGGGTAAATTAAATTCTCGTGATGAAGCTCCTCTTTTGAGCAGTAACGTGGGTGACACTCTCAAGACTTCATGTGCTAATTTCCTGTCTGATGGTTTTGTCAGTCCTCTGGACAGTAATAACAGGAAATCAGTTAAAATATATCGTGATACAGGTGCTTGCCAATCCCTTATGCTGACCAGTGTTCTAGGCTCTAATGTTAATTCCTCTGATGAAACTGTAATCTTACAAGGTGTAGGGAATAATTACTTCTCTGTCCCTCTGTGCAGAGTGAATTTTGAGTCTGGTTTTGTTAATGGTTCTGTTATGGTTGGGTTGGTTGAGACACTCCTAATGTCAGGTGTAACTTTCTTACTTGGAAATGATATTGGTGGAAGTCAAGTGTGTCCAGCTCCTCAGTTGTCTATTGAACCAGTGACTGCAACCCAGGATTGTGATATCCCTGATGTGTTCTCTGCATGTGCTGTCACTAGGGCTAAGTCTAAAGTTACTGGTGACTTAGAGGATAATGATGATGATGATGTTATCCTAGCTGACACTTTTCTTGCTAATTTGGACCACTCACCAGATGAGGCAGTACCCCGTAGTGTTGATAATTTGTCTCGTCAAGAGTTGGTTGAGTTGCAGGTTGCTGACCCTGAGTTGAAAGGTCTAGCTAACTCTGCTTGCAGTGAGGAAGAGTCAGCTGGTGCTTCTACTTGTTAGTATATAAAGTCAGGAGTACTTATGAGAAAGTGGAGACCCCCAACAGCATCAGCCGACTGTGAATGGGAGGTTGTACATCAAGTTGTCATCCCTCGTGTTTGTAGGCAGGATATCATTAGAGTGGCTCATGATTCCAGTTTGGCAGGACACCTTGGAGTGAGGAAGACTGTGGCAGGCATTTTGAAACACTGCTACTGGCCAGGTATCTTCAGAGATGTTTCCTGGTATTGTAAGTCTTGTCATACCTGTCAAGTTGTGGGGAAGTGTAATCAGACCGAAAAGGTTGCACCTCTAGTTCCCATTCCTCCTTTTGAGGCGCCATTCACCCGTGTGTTGGTGGATATTGTGGGCCCTCTTCCTAAGACTTCTTCAGGATTTTCTTATGTGTTGACCCTGATTGATATGGCTACTCGTTATCCTGAAGCCATTCCACTTAGAAATATCTCAGCAAAGAACGTGGTTAAGGAAATGCTAGGGTTCTTCACAAAGTTTGGTCTGCCCAACGAGGTACAGTCAGACCGGGGAAGTAATTTCATGTCAAATGTTTTCAAGCAGTCTCTGAAAGAGTTGGGCATCACCCAGATCATGTCTTCAGCTTACCATCCCCAGACCCAAGGAGCGTTGGAGAGATATCATCAAACACTCAAATCGATGCTCAGGAAATACTGTTTGGAACATCAGAAAGACTAGGATAAAGGTCTTCCATTCGTTGTATTTGCCGCAAGAGAATCTCCAAATGAATCACTGGGCTTCTCACCCTTTGAACTACTGTTTGGCCGAGAAGTAAGAGGACCCCTTAAGCTACTCAAGGAATGCTGGCTGTCAGAGGAAGATGACGTCAACCTGCTAGAGTATGTGATGAAGTTCAAAGAAAGGCTGTCCACTGCTTTACAGCTGGCGAGAGAGAATTTAGGAGTTGCTCAGGAGAAGATGAAGACTTGGTATGATAAGAAGCCCAGGTTACGCCACTTTCAGCCAGGAGATCAGGTTCTGATTCTGCTACCGGTGCATGGGCAACCTCTTCAAGCCAAGTTTAGTGGTCCTTATTTCGTGGAGAAGAAACTCAGTGATGTCAACTATGTCATCGCCACACCAGATCGTAGAAAGAACAAACAACTTTGTCACATCAACATGCTAAAGTTATATCACAGGCGGGACGAAAATAACCCAGTCTGCACTGTAGCTGTTCCACCCGAGTCTGCAAGAGAAGTTCTCCCATGCAGCATGAGCCTGAGTGATAGTTTGGGGAAGAATCCTGGTGTCATGAATGATCTCCAGACTAAGCTTTCTCATCTAGCTCCCGAGGAAAGGCAGGAGTTTTCGGCATTACTGCAGGAGTACCCGCAAGTGTTCCGTGCCACTCCAGGAAGAACCACTGTGTTGATGCATGATGTCGATGTTGGAGACGCAAAGCCAATTAAACTGCCTCCTTACCGTGTGAACCCAGTGAAAGTTCCTCTCATCCAGAAGGAGCTTGGCTACCTGTTGGACCACAAGATGATTGAGCCCTGTCAGAGCGAGTGGAGTTCTCCTGTCACTCTAGTCCCCAAGCCAGGTGGGTCACAGCGGCTTTGCATGGACTACAGACGTGTTAATCAGATAACAAAAACAGACACTTACCCTCTCCCTCACGTGGAAGATTGCATAGACAAGATCGGAAAGGCTAGGTACATAAGTTTGATCTGTTAAAGGGTTACTGGCAAGTACCTATGACTGAATGTGCTAGGGAGATCTCATGTTTTGTAACACTAGGAAAGACTTTTGCATGTTCTGTAATGCCATATGGTATGAAGAATGCACCAGCCACATTTCAGAAGCTCATGAATGTTGTAACAGAGGGTTTGACAGGGTGTGTTGTTTATATTGATGATGTATTAATCTTCAGTGACAACTGGAAAGATCACCTATGCCATGTCAGTAAATTTCTTGAGCGTTTGGTTCAGGCTAATCTTGTAGCTAATTTATCAAAGTGTGAGTTTGGTCAAGCTAAAGTTCAGTACCTTGGGTACGTAATAGGTGATGGACATGTTGCACCACCAGGAGCTAAGGTTCAGGTTATAAGTGATCTTCCCAGACCTAAAAGTAGGAAAGAGCTACAAAGATTTTTGGGAATGGTAGGTTATTACAGGAGATTTGTTCTTAACTTTTCAATTCTTGTAGTATCACTTACAGACCTACTGAAAAAGGGAGTTAAATTTGACTGGACCGATAACTATAAATCCTCTTTCAGCAAACTTAAAGCTATCCTATTAAGTCAGCCAGTGCTCGCTACTCCAAATTTTGCTAAGCCTTTTAAGATGGCTGTTGACGCAAGTGATACAGGAGCTGGGGCTGTTTTGCTGCAAGAGGATGATCAGGGTATTGAACACCCTGTATCTTATTACAGTAAGAAGTTCACTCCACCTCAAAAGAACTACTCAACTATTGAGAAAGAGCTTTTGGCCTTGATTTTGGGTTTACAGCATTTTTCATTTTATTTGTGTTCTGGTTTTGACCCCATAGTCATTTATACCGATCATAACCCACTGAAATTCCTTAGTAAGTTTAAAGATAAAAGTCAGAGATTGACAAGATGGAGTCTACTTCTTCAGGAGTATTCATTAGACATACAACATGTCAAGGGGAAAGAAAATGTTATTGCAGATTGCTTATCTAGACTTTAGACAGATTGTTTTAGAGTAATAAGAAATTTCCTCTGTAATTTTTTTTTCTTTGTGGGGAGGTGTTACATAGCCTATGATTTCATCATCCTTTGTATAATTCTAACGTACAGTATGCTGCATGTTTGATCACGATTCGCCTCGTGGCTTCCATAGTGACCAAGTTTCCATGTTCTGCCTCACTCCCCCTTTCTCCTCCCTTATAGTAGAGTAAGTCGTTCTTTCTGTTGTTCAGAGCAGGAGTGTCAACTCTTTGTCCCCTATGGCTTCATTTGCGCGTCCTTCTTACAAGTTGTATCAAGCTCTGCCGGCCCCTGTATAATGAGCTCAGTCTCTACATTAAGTGCCACTTAGATCTACTCCTCATTTTGTTCACATCTCTGTCCTCCCGTGTACAGTTGTTATTATTTTTGTGAGTGCTCAGGAAGTCTCCAACCATCTAGCTGCTGTGTAATCTGAGTATAAGTGTTATTACATTCTTTCTTGTACTGTATAGCATAAGGTGTTAATTCGTAGGCCTGGTGAGGTTTTTGTGATTTATGTGGAGTTTTTGATGTCAGCCATTGTTAATAATATTTTGTATTTGTAATAATATATCTTGCATTAACTGAGCATTATCCGGTTTTCTCATTTTATCAGGGCTGACTTAGATAAATTTACTCTTGCTAATTTCGTGTTACTAGGGGCTATTGCAGTTAACCATATATTTAACCTGTTTTTTGCCATTACATTATCCTTATGAGTCCTGAATGTTTAGTTGTTAGTTTGAGAATTAAACTTTAACTTGTAATTTTACCTAACTCTTTTGTTTTGAACTGGAACTTTGCGGGACAGTAGTGATTTTAGCATTCTCACTTGAAGTGTTCATTATCTCTCTCTGTTCCGTAACAATATATATATATATATATATATATATATATATATATATATATATATATATATATATATATATATATATATATATATATATATATATATAATGTCATAAAAGACTTTGTGGTTCCTTTGTGGTTGAGTTATATATATATTAGACTTGTGGACGAGCGGTTTTTATATCTTGGAGAGGTAAAGAATAGTATGGGACTATTTTTATTTGTCTTGGAAATATTAACAAGTCTCTCACATAGAGCGGAGTATAGAGTCCAGTCCCCCTAGCTATCTCTCTGTCTCTCTCTCTATCTGCCAAGCCCTCCTCCCTCGACCTGCCTCTTGTATGGCTTGTCTCCTTCTGAGCTCTCTTTCCTAAATTCTGGTGAAACAGGAGACGTATCACGTGTGTTCCTCGTGGATGGAAAGTTTAAGAAGCCTGTGTGTGAGTATGTGTGTATGTGTGTGTATGGTCACCAGGGCTTTGTTCCCTGGTGGTTTGCTGACAACTAACTGCATCATCTCCTTACTGGCCGCTGTCGTCAGCTTTCCTCAGTGTAATTTGCAAGCTCATTTCCTTTTCCCAGGCTCGCATAGGGCTGTCTATCTATCTATTTATCTATCTATCTATTATGATTTGTAACTACAATACATTGCTCGGTCAAGCGAAAATGGCGTACCATCGACAGTTAATAGTCCTAACATATTAATACATATTATATACATTATAATGAACTTATAAGCTAATTCAGTGAAATACATAATATTGTAAAAGTAACATAATTGTATGAATATTGTATACATATAATATTCATAGTAAATAGTGATTATTCAGTAATATTACATTTTAAACAAGTTGTATACATATTTGAATAAATGCATTAAAGTAAATTATTTAACTGTAATACAGTATGTACTTGGGTTATTATAGTGAAATGCATACATGCAAGAATAAAAAATAGTTTAAAATTAAGATTATGGTAAGAGTTATTAATATTTCATTTAAAGATAATGGTACTGGTCTGCCATATATGGGACATTCTTCTTTGTATTTTTTTTTTTATATATAATTAATACTATATACAAAATATATACACTTCATTCAGGGTGGTTAACTTTGATGTTAACTCTCCCCCCACTAAATAATGACTCCAAATTAGCAATTCTTGCATGCATTCTGTGCATTGCGAACAGCAGTACTGCAACTACAATGCAGACGATTATAAAGACAGTAGGTGCTGGGCTATACACATAATATGGGTTGAACATACTCAAACTCAAATCTTCCCAGGGCTTCATTGTTTCATTGATCAGCTGCATAGTTTCAAATTTAGGTGAAGTCAGCTTAATACTTGTGCTCATGTTTAAGTTCCTATCAGGCAGTGGGTGGAAATGTTTGTGTGTATGATTGAGAATGGCGTAGTGATTGATGGTGGATAAAGTAGACATGGCTGGTGTAAATACCGCACAGTAGTCTGGTGCTATGTATAATCCTGATGCTGATGTATGAGATGGTGGTATATCTGGACAGACTATGTAAACTGATGTGTTATGAGGGAAATAAAAAAAACTGTGAGTGTCCAATGCGTTGATGGTGTACAAGTTTATCTGGAGCAAAAGTGAAGTTGCGTTGATGATGAATATTGTCATTTCTGATGATAGCCATTTCACAAGGGACTGTATCAGTAGCCTGAAACGTGAAAATGTACGCAGGACAAAGATGAACAGCATGTAAGGATGTGCGGCACTTTCGTTCAATCGTTGACTCACTTGAGAAAGTGAGTGTCCCGTCTCTTGGAGACCATGATGAGTTCGGTGTCTGTGTTGATGTTGATGATGACCAAAGTGTTGTTATTTCTATAGGGGAAGGGGTGTATTTGGTATACTGTGAACAGGTCTTCAGTGATGAATGGTACATGAACTACCACTGATGTTGGTGTTAGTGTTGCTTCTAAATACGGGTAGTATTGCATAAATTCCCTACTGCGGAACAACGGCTTCAATTTATGTTTATGTATGCCTTGACTAACTATCTGACGTAGCTCATGAACTGGGAGTAAGTCAATTGTGATCTTGCCATCACCAGCATTCGAAATTCCTTGCATAAGTGCCCTGAAACGATCTCTAGTGTTCTCTAATTGTAGTAGAATCGTGTCAATATGTTCTGTGATGATGGAGAAGTTCTGGAAAAGAGTAACGTTTCCCTCTAATTCATTTATTTTATCTACACTCTCGAGAGCTACGTTATCTGCTTGTTTCAGATTTTTCACAATTGTCTTCATTGCTGAGTTCTGTCCTGTGATGAATTTATCTTGGTATGTTAGTACCTGAGCCATCTTATTAAATTTGTTGTTTATTTCTTTAAGGTCATCCTCTGTAGCCAATCCAAAGATGTTCCCAAGAACTGCGCCTCCCAGGTCGAACAAACTGCGCTTTTGGCGAGTACGGGTGATGTTGTTCCTGTCGCTCAGTACCTCCGTTCCATAAGATGGGAGATCTTGGATCATGACGAGCATAGTTGACTTCGCCTGTTCTAGTTTCCATTTCGCTAACTTCACCATTTCATTCACTTCCTTTGTGTTATGTGCTTGTGAAACATAATTTCCTATCATGAAGTCCAGAGTTCGCATCGGCGTCGCAAGTCTGTCTAGATAAGTAGGTAAGTCATACAAGTAATCTAGACTTATTTCAGTACTCATGACGTCCTTAACGATTGTAGTCGTGGCCGTTGGAGCTATGAGGCATCCTTGTCGTACTATATGTTTGGGGTCTAAGTGCGCATATCCTCTTGCTATGTAGAGGAGAATCCATAGCATAAGTCCCTTCATCGTAACCTACCGAAAGAAAGAAAAAAATCTATTAATTTCCTATAATGCTGTGGTCGATGATAGTGATAATGTGCGTTACGGTTGATTGTTATTTCATTTATAGAAGGAGTTTAAATCGATATTTAATTCTCGTAAATGATGTACTGTAGATTTGATTGGAACAGTTGCACCTATGTTCGATTGTTTGGTATATGACCTTAATTTCTTTTTGTAATCATTGTTGTGTTCTTGCTTGGTTTCTTGAGGTACGTTCACCTGTTCGGTTGTATCCGAGGCTGAATAATTATGTGATAATTCCCTTGAAACTCGTTTTAAATGGTCAATATGAACTTGTTTCTTCTCGCCACTTGAAAGTGACTTAATTAAAACTTTGTTTGCTTTTATGTTAATTACTCTGTATGGGCCCTCAAATTTTGGGGATAATTTATTGTCTCTCGTATGAATGACACCGTAAACAATGTCTCCTAAGCTGATAGGTGAATCTTTTGCCTTCTTGTTAAATGCCTCCGTCATTTCTTCCTTGGACATCGTTAATTGTTTTTTGACTCTTTTGTGAATGTCCTGGAATTCACGTAAACGGAGTTTAGAGTAATCATCGTAATTGTATATAGGCATGTTGTCACCTTCTAGGAGCTCATATGGTAATTTTTTATCTGTGCCATATATAATGAAATGTGGTGTGTCACCGATGGATTTATTTATAGACCCATTAATTGAGGCCTCTACTCTGGGAATCCAATCATCCCAGCTTGCATAATTTTCACTGAGAATGTGTCGTAGCACATCTAATACCTTTTTATTTTGTCTCTCTACCAACCCATTCGATGCTGGGTGATAGGCCAAAACGTTAACCTTTTTGATGTTGTATTGTTTACATATTTCTTGTAAGATCTCAGAATTAAATTCTCCTCCATTATCACTTATTAATACCTTTGGGGTAGTAAAGCGACATATTACATTATCAGTTATTGCCTTTGCTACTGTCTCTGCTGTCTTATCTTTAATTGGAGCTAAAATGACATAACGGGAAAAATGATCCGTTGCAACGAATAAGTATAGGTTATTATTGTATGATAATGGCATCTTGAGTAAATCAACAGCGACAACGTCCCATGGTTGATGTGGTACAGGGTAATTACCCATCGGTGCAGGTGTGATTGGGTATCCTTTGTGTTTCGCACATGATTCGCATCTGTCTATATGATTATTTATATCTTTTCGTAATGAAGGCCAGTAATATAATAGCTGGGCTTGGTTGATTGTCTTATCCTTTCCAGGATGTCCTGCATGTGGGCTGTCGTGTATCAATCGTAATACTTGGGGTATCATGTCATTAGGTACTACCAACTGGTTAGTATTTCTTTGGAGTTTTGGTTGTTTAGAGTTAATTTTGTATAATGTATTATTGACCATTGTGAATTGTTCAAGTGGGACATGCAGTTTGGGTAATTGTATGTCATCTCCACTTTCTAACTTGTATATTACTTTAGACCATATTGGGTCAAGTCTTTGTGCCTTTGCGATATCCTCGTGGTTTGGGATATTTCCTTTGAGATCTAACGCCGCGACCTGAATTGTGTTCAGGTTCCTAGATAATGCGTCAGCTACTATGTTCATTTTACCTTGTATATAATGAATTTGTACATTGTAGTTTTCAACTGTACACTTCCATCTTGCTCTCCTCCCAGAAAGGAGTTTTTCTTTAAACATACCCACCAGTGGTTTATGGTCGGTGAATAAGTGGATTTCGTAACCATATACCAAATCTCGAAACTTTTGTAATGCAAAAACCACTGCAAGTGCCTCTAAGTCTGTAGTGCAATAATTTTTCTCCGCACCTCTTGTTTGTCTGCTGGCAAATGCAATTGGTTGATTCTTTCCTCTTTTATCTTCCTGCATCAGTACAGCCCCTAATCCTTTAACTGATGCGTCTGTACAAATAAGAAATGATTTTGTGTAATCCGGATATGCTAAACAAGGTGCATTTGTTAGTTTAATTTTTAGATTGTTAAATGCCCTTTTTTGTTCTTCTTCCCATTGGAATACAGCATCTTTTTTGAGTAGTTGGAATAGAGGAAAGGCTATATGAGAGAACTGTGGTACGAATGACCTATAGTACCCAGCCAGACCTAAAAATTGTCTAACTTCGTCCGTCGTAGTGGGTTCAGGAAAATCTCTCACTGCCTGTATTTTATCATCAGTGGTGTGAATACCATCAGAACTTAATTTGTGGCCTAAGAAATTTATTTGCTTAAAGCAAAATTTGCATTTAGAAAGTTTAATTTTTAATCCAGCATCACTAAGCTTTTGTAAGAGTAAGTCTAATTTCCTGAGATGATCCTTAATATTCTTCGTTGCGATTATAATATCGTCAAGATAAACAAATATTCCTTGTCCTAAAATTCCGGACAATACGTAATTCATAAGACGCTGGAATGTGCCTGGGGCTGTCCTCAGTCCCATTGGCATTCTTGTATATTGATAATGGCCTCTGTTTGTTGAAAAGGAAAAAAACAGGGTTCACCGGTCCGGTCATACATATTCCACCATTCCCTCACACAACGATAAACACGTCCAAGTTGAATTAACAGGGCAAACAGTAAAAATGGATTAAGAAACAAATACCGCTGATCTAACATCCACACCTCACGTGTTTGTGTATCACGAGGATAAAACTGCCCCAAAATTCTCTGGCACAGACAAAGATCGCATTGATGTCATTTCATTAGTCAGTCATTGCGAACAAATGTTCATCAAGCGCCACATACTAGATGAACAAGAGAAAATTGCTATTTTTTCATCTTGCATAAGCCAGGAAAGATGTCCAGCAAGCAATTTATTGCGCTCAGATAAGCTCCATCGTGCTTGGACATATGATGAATTTAAAACTGAATTTCTGAAGAAATTTTCTGGAGGTATGAACTTCTTGCCAGGTATAATTCCAGAATTACATAAAATTGTAGATCTTGTAAGGGAGCACACTACAAACCATGTGCTCAGTGAAATAACTGCTGATGTCTCCACAATCAAGAGAACTTTATTAGCTACATTGGAGAATTCTAATTGGATAACAGATGATGGAAAGATGTCCCCAGACCTCGTCGTGGACATCATTGGTTATGCAGCTGCCTTGTGTAATTTACCTGATAGGACCCTTAAGATCGCCAAGACGATCGCGTACACCCCAGGAATGTGTTTGCTAGACTTAATGAACGAGGTAGAGATGCAGTGCAGTAAAGCAGGTGTGGTCGACACACATGCACATTCTGGTAGAATCAGGGTACCTGAGACAGTATCAGCTGTGAAAACATCTACACCGACCCCAAACAGAGAACAAAATCGATCGCGACCAGAAATCAGGCAGGCCAAACAAACAAAAACGCCTAGACCTCGTTCCCAGACGCCTTCCTACAGGCAGTTTCATAAGTTTTCGCGCAGCCCGAGCAGGTCTCGCGCCATAAACAACACTTCTTATGGGAAATCACCTCGTAGGTCACAGTCAAGGTATAGGTCCATTCTATGTCATTATTGTGCAAAACCAGGACACACAAGATATGAATGCTTTATCAAGGCAAAAGAGGACAAACAAAAGACACAAGGATTTGGTCCTTACTGTAGGCATCATAGATACCAAGGGCACTGGACTAGTGATTGCAAAACAGTAGAAAAAATTGTGTCTATGTTCAAATCGGGGGAAGAGCAAGTCATGACAAAAAACGAACAAACGTAAAGAAGAACAAGGCTAAACTTCACATAGGAGGCATGTTGGGAAATGAGTGTATCTTGATACCAGCTGTATGTGAGGATCAAAACGTTCCTTATTTTTAGATACAGGCTCTCCAGTGAACTTAATAACACATGAAGAAGTAAATAGAATTCTTAAAAATAAAAAGAAAGTAACTTTTCTGGATGAAGCTGATTTAGATTTATACACAGTAGATGGACAAGAGATTACAGTGAAGGGTATGATAAGATTAAATCTCAGTTTCACAGAAACTACAAGACCATTCTCTGCATTTTTCTATATCGTTGAAAACTTAGCAATTAAAGCTCATTTCCTTTTCCCAGGCTCGCATAGGGCTGTCTGTCTATCTTTTTATCTATCTATCTATTATGATTTGTAACTACAATATATATATATATATATATATATATATACAGTCAAGTCGCCTTTGGTATGGCTAATTGGTTCTGGACCACGCCCGTGCCACAGAAAACCATGCCATACAACTAGTTAAACCTATGGGATAAATGGAATTTGGTTCTGGACGTTCGCCCAAAGTCCCCCCTTTTCATCCCACTTTTCCCCATTTCTCTCCACTTTACACACACACACAATCAAGCAATCAATCAATGCATGTATTACATGTAACAATACGCACAGAAGATGGGAGGGTGATCAGTCTTGTGTGTACTTGGGCAATAGCATGTGCTTCAGACTGAGTAAAAAAAAAGGTCAGCCATGTAGACACAGATCATCTGAATGTCCAAAAAATTAAAGATGGCGGAGGCTGCCTGGTCAAGCACGACTGAGGAAGTTTTTTTGATAAAGTTTGTATGCTCAAGTGTCAACAAAACTCACATTTGACACATTAATAATCATTCTTATATACGTGATGATGATGATGGGAGGCATTATACTTCATCATAGCTCAGAAATAGGTGCTTCGTCACTAACCCGTTCACAACGGTTTTATGAACAAACCTATAAACTAGTAATAATATCCAAAGAATCTTTAATGTTTCATTACTTAACACAGTGAATATGGTGAAGTTTAACCTCCTCATAAGAGAAAAAGTCCACTGTTGGAGCACTAGTAGTATGGAGCTGAAGTGGTTGCCATCTTCTGTTCACAAACAGCGGAGCGTGCCGCAAGGGGAATTTGCCAGCGCATTTCAAACCTTGCCGTGCTTGTGCCATAGGTAGTTTATGAGCGTGGTTCGTTTTGGGGGGGTTTGGCATCTTGCCATGTCATAGAAAACCGTAGCAGAGAAGTCCACACCATAGGCGACTTGACTGTGTATATATAGATAGATAGATGGATATAGATATAGATATAGATATAGATATATACCCAGGGGCAGGATCTCACTGCTACCCGGAGCGTCAGCAGGTGACGGTTAGGGGAAGGCCTTGTAGATATACGAGGTACCGTCTTAGACGGCGTGGACCATAGGACCCCTTATAGATAAATAGTGCTCCACTAAACATAATGAATGAGGTGGCAGAAAAATTACATCTCACGAGAAATTATGTGGCAGGGAGGTGAGATTATTTGCCACAATCCTCCCAACCAAACATGAGTTCTATTGCAAAGTATTTGATGGGCATTCCTGTTGGATCATCGTCTACTAAAGGTCCAACCGCACTGCCTCCTGTGCTTACAGACAGTGTGCCACCGAAAGTGAGTAGGCACTGTGTTGACAAGTTAGAGACTGGGATATTAAACACTCTTAAATCCATGAAGATCTATGCATACAATGTAAGAAGCCTCGCTGAAGATTACAAACTTGATAACTTAATGGCTGAACTGGAAAACATTAGTTGGGATATTGTAGGTTTAAGTGAGACCCACAGAAAAGAAGAAAAAGTATTTCAGCTCGAAGACAGCAACCACCTATTTCACTTCAGAGGAAAGGAAAATGAAAGAGTTAGTGGTGTAGGATTTCTAATTAACAGAAATCTTGCAGACAACATTGTTAAATTAAGCAGTGTATCTGACAGAGCAGCAGTGGTTGTAATCAGACTGTGCAAAAAATATACCCTGAAAGTAATACAAATATATGCACCAACTTCTCAGGGCTCAGATGAAGAAATTGAAACATTCTATGATGACATATCCAAGAGTATGGAAAAGGAAAAGACCACCTATGCTATACTCATGGGAGACTTCAATGCAAAAGTTGGAAAACCAAAAAATGGAGAAGCATGTATGGGAAAATTTGGAGTGGGAGAACAGGAACGAAAGAGGAGAAATATTGGTAAACTTTGCAGAAATCTTTAACATGAGAATAATGAACACGTTCTTTCACAAAAGAACAGGGAGAAAGTGGACCTGGAGAAGCCCAAATGGAGAAACAAAGAATGAAATCGACTTCATTATAGCAAATAAGAAAAACACGATCACAAATGTCACAGTTATCAACAATGTAATTATCGAAAGTGACCATAGAATGGTGGGTTGCACAGCAAGATTCAATTTCAAAGGTGAAAGGGAGATGATTAAAGATAAAAATTTGTGTCCAATAAAAGTCAACGAAAACAAAGCAGCCTTTCAGTTGGAAATAAGGAACAGATTTCAGGCTATCAGTAATGCTGAATATGACACTGATGAGCTGAATGACAGACTGACAAAAGTGCTGAAAGAATCAGTGGAGGTAATAAGAAAACCTAATACAACCAAAGCCAAGAAGTGTTCAGAAAAGACACTTGAGCTTATGAAAAAAAGAAAGAAAATGAAAGTAAAAACAAAGAAAGATGAAACAGAACGAGTGGAATTAAATAAGCTTATCAACAAAAGACAGGGAGAAGAAAGAAGAAAGAGAAACATGGATCAAATCAAAGAAACCATCAAAAAAGAAAAAAATCTGAAACATGTTCGAAGTAAAATGGCACTTGGAAAGCAACAAATTACATCACTAAAAGACAAAAACGGTGAGGCCATTAAATGCTGAGATAAGACGCTGAAGAGAGTTGAAGAATTTTACAATGAACTGTATGCATCAAAGACAGTAGTACTGTACCAATAGGTAACTATTCAGTTGACACAAGTGAAATTCCTGAGGTAACACCAGATGAAGTAAATAATTCGCTCAAAAAATATGAATGGAGGGAAAGCTCCGGAAGAAGATGGAATAGTAGCAGGTTTCCTGTTGGATGCAGGAGCAGAAGAACAAACTAGGCTTGCTCACTTATTTACTCAATGTATAAAAAGGAAGGAAATTCCCAAAACATAATTTAATGCAATAGTTATTTTACTTTACAAAAAAAGTGACTCAAAAGATCTTAGAAACTATCGACCCATTAGATTGCTATCAGTCATTTACAAACTCTTCACTAAAGTCCTTACAAACAGAATAACTACAAATCTGGAGGAAAATCAACCTCGTGAACAGGTAGGATTCCGAAGAGGGTACTCGACTACTGATCATCTACATACAATGAATCAGCTAATTGAGAAAACTACAGAATATAATAAACCACTGTGCTTAGGTTTTGTTGGTTACGAAAAGGCTTTCGACTCAGTGGAGCACATAGCAATTATAAATTCGTTACGAGAACAAGGAGTGAATGAGAACATTGTAAAACTGCTCGAAAACATATATAAAGAGGGAACTGCTATAGTTGAATTACATAAGGACTCAGAGAAAATTAAGATTGAGAAGGGCGTACGTCAGGGAGATACAGTTTCACCGAAGTTATTTACAGCATGCCTAAAAAGTATTTTCAGAAAGCTAGACTGGGAAAACAAAGGAGTGAACATAGATGGAGAAAAGCTAAACCAGTTAAGATTTGCAGATGACATTGTCCTAATCTCAGAAACAGCAGAGACTTTGCAAAAGATGTTAAATAACCTGAACAGAGAAAGTCTCAAAGTAGGCCTAAAGATGAACTGGAGTAAAACTAATGTTTAATCCTCAAACATCAAAGAGCGTCATCAGAATAAGTGGAGAAATTCTTGAAGAAGTCGAGGAGTACAAATACCTGGGACAAATACTAAAATTAACGAAAGATAATGATAGCGAAAAATAAAAAAGTATTACGATTGGATGGAAAGCTTTCGGTAAACACAGGGACATTATGAAAAGTAGCTTGCCAGTTTGTATGAAACGAAAAGTATATAACGAATGTATAATTCCGCTATGACGTATGGTTGCGAGACTTGGAAACTGACAAAATCGATGGAAAATAAATTAATTCGTTCTCAGCAAGCAATGGAAAGGTCAATCTTGGGAATATCTTTAAGAGACAGGAAAAGATCAACTTGAGTGAGAGAGCAGACGAAAGTCAAAGATATTATAGAAGTTATAAAAGAACAGAAATGGAGGTGGGCAGGCCATATAGCAAGAATAAGGAATAATCGATGGAGCAAGAGGTTGACTGACTGGACACCGAGAGATGGTAAGCGTAGCAGAAAAGGCCAGACAGAAGGTGGAGGGATGAGATAGAGAAATTTGCAGGGAAAACGTGGCAAAGATTGCCTCAGTCAAGGAATTCGTGGAGAAGGTTGGGGGAGGCCTTTGTTCAGCAGTGGACTTGTAATGGCTGATGATGATGATGATGATAATGATGATATTGATCATGATGATAATGATGATGATACATCTATCTATCTATCTATCTATCTATCTATCTATCTATCTATATATATATCTATATAAATATATATATCTATATATATATATATATATATATATATATATATATCATCACCCATTACAAGTCTACTGCTGAACAAAGGCCTCCCCCAACCTTTTCTACGAATTCCTTGACTGAGCCAATCTTTGCCACGTTTTCCCTGCAAATTTCTCTATCTCATCTCTCCACCTCCTGTCTGGCCTTTTTTCTGCTACGCTTACCATCTCTTGGTGTCCAGTCAGTCAACCTCTTCCTTCATCGGTCATCCCTTATTCTTGCTACATGGCCTGCCCACCTCCATTTTTGTTCTTTTACAACTTCTATAATATCTTTAACTTTAGTTTGCTCTGTCACCCAAGTTGATCTCTTCCTTTCTCTTAAAGATATTCCCAAGATTGACCTTTCCATTGTTCTCTGAGAACGAATTAATTCATACTGTATATTGTCCAACGATTTTGTCGGCTTCCAGGTCTCACAACCATACGTCACAGCTGGACTTATACATTCGTTATATACGTTTCTTTTCATACAAACTGGCAAGCTACTTTTCATAATGTCTCTATGTTTACCGAAAGCTTTCCATCCAATTGTAATGCGTCTTTTTATTTCGCTATCTTTATCTTTTGTTAATTTAGTATTTGTCCCAAGTAGGCTAACTGTACTCCTCGATTTCTTCAAGAATTTCTCGGCTAATTCTGATGATGCTCTTTGGTTTTTGTAGATTAAACATTAGTTTTACTCCGGTTCATCTTTAGTCCTACTTTGAGACTATCTCTGTTCATGTCATTTAACATTTCTTGCAATGTCTCTGCTGTTTCTGATAACAGGACAATGTCATCTGCATATCTTTGGTGTTTTAGCTCTTCCCCACTCCTTTCACTCCTTTGTTTTCCCAGTTTAGCTTTCTGAAAATATTTTCTATGCATGCTGTAAATAATTTTGGTGAAATTGTATATCCCTAACGTATGCTCTTCTCAATCTTAATTTATTCTGAGTCCTTACGTAATTTTACTGTAGCAGTTACTTCTTTATATATGTTTTCGAACAGTCTTACAATGTTTCATTCACTCCTTGTTCTCGCAGTGATTTTATAATTGCTATGTGTTCCACTAGGCCGAAAGCCTTTTCGTAATCAACAAAACCTAAGCACAGTGGACTATTATATTCTGTAGTTTTCTCTGTTAACCGATTCATGTGTGTAGATGATCAGTAGTCGAATACCTGCTTCGGAATCCTGCCTGTTCACGAGGTTGTTTTTTCTCCAAATCTGTAGTTATTCTGTTCGTAAGGACTTTAGTGAAGAGTTTGTAAATGACAATAAGGTAGTGGGTCCATAGTTACTAAGATTTTTTGAGTCGCCTTTTTTGTAAAGTAAAATAACTATTGCATTACACCATGCTTTGGGATTTTCTTTCTTTTTTATATATTGAGTAAATAAGTGAGCAAGCCTATTTTGTACTTCTACTCCTGCATCCAACAGTAAATCTGCTACTATTCCATCTTCTCTCGGAGCTTTCCCTCTTTTCATTTTTTTAAGAGAAATAGTTATTTCATCTGGTGGTACCTAAGGTATTTCAGTTGTGTCAACTGAAACGTGAGCTATTGGTATTGTACTACTCTCTTTGATTCATACAGTTCTTTGTAAAATTCTTCAACTCTCTTCAACATTTTATCTCTGCATTTAATGACTTCATCTTTTTTGTCTTTCAGTGATGTAACTTGTTGCTTTTCTAGTGCCATTTTACTTCGGACCCAGGGACGCACCTGGGGAGGGGGTCACAGGGCCTGGGCCATCCCCCCTTAGCTCTCTGGGTCCTTTAAAATTTTATATAAACCTATATCAGTAACAGCAAAATATGAAAAACTGGCAAAGGGATTCCCCCCCCCCTTAGAAAATTCCTGGGTGCGCACCTGTTCGGACCTGTTTCAGACTTTTTCCTTTTTTATGGTTTCTTTGATCTGATCCATGTTTCTCTTTCTTTTTTCTTCTTTGTCTTTGTCTATAAGCTTATTTAATTCCGCTCTTTCTATTTCATCTTTCTTTGTTTTTACTTTCATTTCCTTTTTTTCAATAGCTCGAGTGTCTTTTCTGAATACTTCTTGGCATTGGTTGTATTAGGTTTTCCTACTACCTCCGCTGATTCTCTTAGTACTGTTGTTAGTCTGTCATTCAGCTGATCAATGTCACATTCAGCCTGAAATCTGTTCCTTATTTCCAACTGAAAGGCTGCTTTGTTTTCATTGACTTTTATTGTGCATATCTTTTTATCTTTTATCATCGTCTTTCTTTCACTTTTGAAAATGAATCTAGCTGTGCAATGCACCATTCAATGGTCACTTTCGATATTTACTTTGTTGTAACTGTGACATTTGTGATCGTTTTATTCTTATCTGCTATAATGAAGTCGATTTCATTCTTTGTTTCTCCATTTAGGCTTCTCCAGGTCCTCTTCCTCTCTGTTCTTTTGTGAAAGAATGTGTTCATTATTCTCACGTTATACATTTCAGCAAAGTTTACAAGCATTTTTCCTCTTTCGTTCCTTTCTCCCACTCCAAATTTTCCCATACATGCTTCTCCATTTTATGAATTCCCAACTTTTGCATTGAAGTCTCACATGAGTATAGTATAGGTGGTCTTTTCATTTTCCATAATCTGGGATATGTCATCAAACAATGTTTCAATTTCTTCATCTGAGCTCTGAGAAGTTGGTGCATATACTGGTATTACTTTCAGGGTATATTTTTCGCACAGACTAATTACCATCAGTGCTGCCCTGTCAGATACACCGCTGAATTTAACAATGTTGTCTGCAAGATTACTGTTAATCAGAAATCCTACACCACAAGCTCTTTCATTTTTCCTTCCTCTGTAGTAATATAGGTGGTTGCTGTCAGAGAGCTGAATTGCTTTTTGTTCTCGGTGGGGCTCACTCAAACCTACAATATCCCAATTGTTTTCCAGTTCGTCATTAAATTGTCAAGTTTGTAATCTTCAGCGAGGCTTCTTACATTGTATGCATAGATCTTCATGGATATAAGAGTGTTTAATATCCCAGTCTCTAACATGCCAACACAGGGCTAACTCACTATCGGTGGCACACTGCCTGTAAGCACAGGAGGCAAAGCGGTTCGACCTTTAGTAGACGATGATCCAACATGAACGCCCGTCAAATCATTTGCAATAAAACTTATGTTTGGCTGGGGGGATTGTGGCAAATAATCTCACCTCCCTGCCACATTGTTTCTGGTGAGCCCTATATATCAGTAGGGGGTCCCATGTTCCGCGCTGTCCAAGACGGTACCTTGTATATCTACAAGGCCTTCCCCTATCCGCCACACGGGGACCGAGCCAAGTAGCAGCGGGATATATATATATATATATATATATATATATATATATATATATATATATATCCATATATCTATCAATCTATCTATCTATCTATCTATCTATCTAACTATATATCTATCTATCTATATATATATATATATATATATATATATTTATATATCAATCAATCATTTCCTGTGGCACCCTCGGGGATGCATAGGGCCTCGATGAACTCACACCACCACATCCTATCTTGTGCTAACTCCTCAAGATCTCCCCAACACTCATCTCCAGCTTCCCGTCTCATTGTCCTCACCCACGTCTCTTTTGGCCTTCCTCTACCTCTCCTACTAAGTGCCACCCACCCTGGTGTACCTCGTACTATTCCCTGTCTCCTATACACATGTCCTAGCCACTTCCATCGTGAGAATCTAACATATTCATCGATCAGCTGCACTCCCGTTATGTCTCTAATTCTACTACTTGGTATCCTTTCCCACCACTTAACTCCTAATATTCTTCTAAGTGCTTTATTTTCAAACACCAAGAATTTATTTTCCATAGTCACTGTGCTGTACCAAGACTCGTGTCCATAAATTAAGATACTCCTAACCATTACCTTATAAAGTTTGATTTTTGTATGCACAGAGAAATTGTTATTATTCCAAATATTTTTAAACATTCCCATTGCCTGATTAGCCTTCTTTAACCTTTCCTCGAATTCAAAGTTCAAAGAACCATCCTTGGCTAAATAAGTACCTAAATATTTAAACTTATCAACTTGCTTTACAACCATACCTCCAGTTACACATTCCTGCTCATTTTCCATATTCATATTGATTATTTCAGTTTTTCCACAATTAACAACCAAACCCACCTTATGACCTTCACTCACCAAACAGTCCAACACTCTCTGCATCTCTTCTGGCCCATCACAAATCAAAACTATATCATCTGCATAATCTAAATCCAAAAGTTTCCTGTTCTCTCCCCAAAGTATACATGCACCGGTTTCTGTTCCAACGCGTTTCATAATGTAATCAATGACCAATATAAATAGTAAAGGCGATAGAACACCACCTTGAATTACTCCGGACTTGACTTCAAACGAATCACTCAGACAGCCATCAACCATCACTTTACAAAATGTGTCCTCATGCATGTTCATAATGACCCTCACAAACTCCTCTGGTATTCCATAATGTCTCATGATCTTCCCCATAGTCTCTCTCGAAACACTATCAAAAGCCTTTTCAAAATCAACAAAACAAAGACTTAACGGTACTCTCATTTCATTAACTTGCTGCATCAAATGCCTAACTATAAAGATCTGATCATTGCAACCACGTCCCTTTCTAAAACCAGCCTGTTCATCCCTCAGAATACCCTCAACCACCGGCTCCAACCTATTTAACAACACTCTACTGAAAACTTTCAAAGCTATCGGTGACAAAGAGATTCCCCTCCAATTACCACATTCACTCAGGTCTCCCTTCTTCGGAACTTTAACAATTACACCATTCTTCCAAACTGATGGTAGTAACCCCGTCACCCATATCTTATTGAATAGCTTGGTCAAGATCATTATTAATCTATCCCCCTCCACTTTAAACATTTCCGGAAATAAACCATCCTCCCCTGGTGCCTTATTATTCTTTAACTGTTTTACTGCTTTCTCCACTTCTGCAAGCCTCAACTCTCCTGTTTCTATATTTAAATCTTCCTGAGCAGACGGTATATCCTCTTCTGGTGGTACTGGTCTATTAAGAACTGTCTCAAAATGCTCTTTCCACCTATTTTTAATATCTCCATCTTTGGTCAATAAATTTCCTTCCCTGTCTCTAACTGGTATTTCCTTGCGTTTACCTGCATTACCACTCAGTTCTCTAATCGATTCATATGCTATTCTTTGACTCTGTCCATCATTTTTGTTTATTAAGATTTCAGTCTCTGCAACCTTTTCATCCACACATCTTCTTTTATCTCTCCTAGCTAACCTTCTTACTTCTGAATTCAAACTCCAGTACGCAGCTCTTGCTAATTCAATCTCTCGTTCATCAACGCATTGCATCTCACTCCTCAATTTAGCCTCACCTCTCTTTTTTATCATATCCCACATTTCCTCTGATATCCATTTCTTTCTCCTGAAGCTATGTCTCCTTCCAATTGTACATTCAGCAGTCTCATGCAAAACTTTGTTCACATCCTCCCACATCTCATCTACACTTCTCTCCCCCTCTTCCAATGTTTCCAACACCAAAAACCTATTTCTGCATTCTAATCTGAATTCCTCCTTTTCTTCTCCTTCCCTTCTAAGCTTAACAATATCGTATCTACCAACACCAGATTTTTCCTTCTTCTAATTTTTAAGTTTAAACCTTATTTTTGCAATGCTGAGTTGATGGTCACTACCAATATCCGCTCCTCGTTTAACATGAACATCTAGCAGAGAACTTCTATGCCTCCTACTGATAGCGATGTGATCAATCTGATTTTTATATTTTCCACACGGCGACACCCAAGTTGTCTTGTGTATATTGCAATGCTGAAAGAGTGTGCCCCCGATGACTAAGTCATTTGCTAGACAGAAGCTTCCAAACCTCACTCCGTTTTCACTCATCCTACTACCAACTCCCATCTTACCCATACATGCCTCAAATCCCTCATTTGAACAGCTCATTACTGCATTAAAGTCTCCAACGCAGATCAAAACATCATGTCTAGGTACCCTTCCTACTCCTTCTTGCAACTTTTCATAAAATGTGTCTTTCCTTTCATCGAGTGCATCATTAGTAGGTGCATAACACACAAACAGACTGATGTTGCCATGATTTGATTTAAACCGTGCGTATAACAATCGCTCATCTATAGGATCCCACTCACATAAAGCATTATTTGCCTTACAACCCAGCAACAATCCTACTCCCTGATAATGCATTCCGTCCTGTCGACCAGATATCAATAAATGTATACCATCCTCCAAATCCAACTTATCGACTCCAGTTAATCTAGTTTCTGTCAGAGCACAAATATCAAGTCCGTAATTTTGAAAAACCTTCACTAACTCATCGATTTTACCGTCATGATTTAGCGTTCTCACATTCCAGTTACCAATTTTAATTGTATTTTTTGCATTGACAAAGGAATTAGATTGTAATTGACGCAACCGTGAGATTCTTAGCACCCCCTGCCCATTTAAGGGCTGCACGGGACTGGGGGGCCATTATTGTTCTTTCAGAGTCCATCAAGGTTTCTTTGGCTAACTTCCTGAACACCTCGCCATTGTGTTGCAGTCGCAGTAGACAGCTAACTTGCCTGATTGCCTACACCCGAAAGACCCAGTATGCTGTAGCCAGTCACGTGCCGGCATGCTTCCCAGCCATTTCACTCTCAAGGAGTTCCTCTGCCTGAGAAAGCAACCACCCCCCTGCTCCCAAGGGCTTTTGATCTGTGTAGGTAGAGGGCGATCACTCCCTCACTAGCCATATACAGTGTATATACAGTGTATAGGCTACACTCACCATGAATAGTACTCATACAGTATTATGATTATCTTATTAAATGCTGGAAGTTTTATGCAGAGGTTCATTGGCAAATTTTGAGGTGCAAGATTTTCAGGAAAATGATGGCCAATATCATATTTAATCTACCATTATCAGATACGCCATGGCCCCCCAAAAAATGAACTACATAACAAACTCCAATCGCCAAGTAATACAGGCCATGACACTGAATTATATAATGAAATGGAATCAAGAAGAAATGGCAATAAAAAGGAAACAGCAGCATGAAGAAATATATATATATATATATATATATATATATATATATATATGTATATATATAAGAGAGAGAGAGAGAGAGAGAGAGAGAGAGAGAGAGGTATATATATATATATATATATATATATATATATATATATATATATATATATATATATATACCGGTATGGAGCCTCTGTGGTACAGTGGTAAAGTGTGCGTTTTCATACACTGAAGAACGAGGGTTTGCGCCCCGCCAGGGTAATAAACTTTGGGAGCTTTTTTCAGGCCACGTACTGCATTGGCGGACACAAAAAGGTGCTGTGGATGAACCAGTGCCGCATACTGTATAGTATGCTTGCACCCAGTCGGTTTGCCAGGCCGATTACACTTGGTTCACAGACTACATACACATCCAAAGCCATTCCAACACTACAATACCACTTACAGTACAAGCACTTCTCACCCTACATACAATCTCTACCAGACAGCCTAAGCCACTTGGTAGAGATTCATTGGCTGTATCGTCCCCACTTCGGTCAGAATAGGCCGGTCCTGCACTGGACATTCAAACGGATGATTAGATTATGTATATATATATATATATATATATATATATATATATATATATATATATATATATATATATATGATTGATTTTATGCCAGGTATCCTAGAAGGGCTAAGGCGTTGCCCCTGAGTAGTGGACTTTGGATTGGAGCGTGTAACATTTTATGACCGGATGCCCTTCCTGATGTCTACCAATGACCCTTGGGTGGATTCGATCCTCCGACGCTTAGGTCAGAGCGGAGCGCTCTAACCCACTGAGCCATGGCTGATATATATATATATATATATATATATATATATATATATATATATATATATAAAAACACACACTGTATATATATATTTTTTTTTTTTTTATGCGAGGAAGAAGGAACCAAAGGCCATGAGCCCGCAGTAACAGTTCCCTCCAAGAGAAAAACAAAATACAATAGAGAGCCAAATTCAAGATCCGATCATTTTGAGATGCCTGGACACACTACGTTTGAAAGACTGGAGATCATAGGCAGAAGGAAATACAGACAGAGGGAGACAGTTCCAGAGCTGACCTGTTGCATAAATGAAAGACTGGGAGTAACGGTTAACTCTTGCATTAGAGAGTTGGACAGAAAAGGGATGAGAGTTTGCTGCTAGACGGGTGCTACGCGCCCGTCGTAGAGGTGGAGGAATGCAAGCAGACAGTTCAGAGGAGCAGTGACCATTAAAGTAGCGATAGAAAAGAGATAAAGATGCAACAGTGCGGCGAAGAGACAGAGGTTGAAGGGAGTCAGTAAGAGGAGGAGAGTTAATGAGACGAAAAGCCTTTGACTCCACCCTATTGAGAAGAGCCAAGGGACCGCTACCCAAATGTGGAGAGCCCTGCCCTATACACCCATCAGGGCCATAGTGACCCATTGGCCCAGGCTCATCGCTACAGGCATATAGCATAAGCATTAACAATCGCTCGCCCCTCACTGGCATTATTAGTGAGTGTTAGTGAGGGTGGTCCAGGTGTGATGCGGCTTTGGGTGGTGTGGATAGTGTGAGCGTGGGAGAGTGGTGTGTGTGTGTGGATGTAGGTAGTGTGGGTGTGAGAGGATGGTGTGGGTGGATGTAGGTAGGTTTTGGTTGCGCGGATGTGGATGTGAGTAGTGTGGGTGTGGGTGGCAGGAGTGTGGGTGATCAGAGTGTGGGTGTGGGAGTGGGAGTGGGTGTTGTTAATGCGGATTGTTTGGGCGTGGTTGATGGTGTGGGCGGTGTGTGTATGAATTGTCTGAGTGTGAGTGTTGCTGCTGTGAGTGAGGTAGATAATGTGGGTGTGATTAATGTGGATGTGTATAGTCTGGGTGTAACTGGTGTGACTTTGGGTGTAAGTGTTGGTGATGGTGTGGGTGTCAGTGGCATAAGTGTGGGTGGTGCAGGTATTAAATATCGTAGTCTAGTTGTTTGTGTGGGTGGTCTGGGTGCTGTTGTTGATGTGGATGTTGTGGGGATAGGATGATGTGGGTGTGGATGTGTGTAGTGTGCCGGAAGGTAAGGCTGGTGTAGGTGTGAATTTTGGTAGTGTTCAGGATGTAGGAGTGGGTAGTGTGGGTGTGGTTATGGTTTTGAGTGGATATGGATAGTGTGGGCATAAGTGTGAGAAGGATAGCATGGGTATGAATTGTGATGTGGCTGACTTAGGAGTGGGGAGCCAAATAGGGCATGCCCAGTCCATTCAACACCAAGATGACCCTCCCTCCCTGAACCTTATCTCCTCCCTTACACACAGCTCTTAGCTGGGATTTAATGGTTATTTACCACTGGTTTGATCAATACTTGCTTGGCTAATTTCAGACTTTGCAATTTCTGACTAGCATTATCAGTAAGGGGTCGCGTGCGTGATGTACGGTACTATACGTGTATGCATGTGTTTGCGACCTTATCTACCTACCTATCTATTTGTCTTTCTCTCTCTCTCTCTCTCTCTCGCTCTCTCTCTATGTATATATAGGCTACAGTACATATATATATATATATATATATATATATATATATATATATATATATATATATATATATATATATATATATATATACCACTTGGATATTAACCTTCACCGGTTCAATCCAACTGGAGCGCCCTAATTACCCACCAAACCACCAGGCGCCAAAATTTGGTTATATGGTTACCACCCAGCGTAGTAAATAGTTTCCTGGTATACGGGAAACCATTTGGCTTGTCACTCAGTGCTGAGTCACCCACAAGCAGAAGGAAGAGGAAAGAATGAAGGAAAGAAAGACAGAAGAGGATGGAAGGACAGAAGGATGGAGGAGAGGAAACGACAGACACCCGAGTACAGCACTATATCTAGTGAGTGAATGGTGAGCGCCCCCACCCACCACAAAAGATTATAATGAGTATGTGAATTGTGTTTTAAAAAAACTGAGAAGAAACTACTTGAATACCGCAGATATCATAGCAAAAAAAGAAACCATTCGAAAACTTAATTTGTTTAAATGGTTTTCGAAAAAATAAAATGAAACCTGGTGCAACTGATTCCGTTGAAAAAGAAAAGAAAAGAAAAGGGAGGAGGGAACGCATCTGTCGAAGAATTCCATAGAAAAAAAAAAGTAAATAATAGTGTCATCACAGAAAAATCTGGCATGTGAGATTCCGTCACAAGAAGGGAAGAGGAGTATAATCCCATAGAGTTCAAAATATATAATAAAAATCAAACAAGTAAATAAAAGTGTAACAATATGCAGCAAAATACAGGACCTAGGATCAAAGATTATCATATTAAAATTGATCTAGCAGATTATAATAAATACGGAAATCTCCATCAGGAGTATCATTTCGTACCTACATTGGTACGAAATAATACTTCAAATTATACAAATATATTTAAAAGATTTTGTATGTTAAAGAAAAATAAATTTTCGTATTTATAAATATTTTAGCAAATGGGAAATCGCAGCTAACATTTTTCGTAACAAGAAAAATAAAGAATAATTCTGGTGTAACAAACTGGGCCACTTAAAAAATATCTGGTCTAGTAAATTTTCTATCCACAAACAAAATTGTATCATCTGCTCCTTAGAAGTTCTCACATATAAGGGGGGAAACACAAAATGAGTTTTACCAATTTTTTTATTCCATGATCAAATAACGTCTTTCCATTATTTTTGCAACAGCCAGACACTTTACTCAATTAGAAAAGTGTCCTAGAAGTGAAACGTTTAAGCTGCCTCATTTTCTTTCCCCATTACTTTCTTTTTCTTTCCATACCTCCGTACCCCAGATTCATCCATTTCTTTACCGCCTTCCTTCATTTCATCCACCCTCCAGATCCTCTTCTTATTCATCTCCTTATCCAACCGTCACGAACGTCCTTCTTCTCATATGTCTGGCATTCATCCCTTTGAGTGTTTGTCGCCTTTTCTCTTACTGTTTCTTCATCATATCATTGTTCTGTTTCCTCAGTCTTTCAGCAATCCCTCTTTTAATTTCAGTGTTTGCATTTCTTCCCCCCCCCCCTCACTCACCCCTCTCTCTCTCTCTCTCTCTCTCTCTCTCTCTCTCTCTCTCTCTCTCTCTCTCATATGAGTGTGTTTATATATATATATATATATATATATATATATATATATATATATATATATATATATATATATATATATATATATATATATATAATAGAAAAGAGAGAGCACAAGTATTAGGAAAAGCTATGAAATGAGCCATGCATGCACCCACACGTCTTCCAGCTTTCAATACTCTGAATGCATCGGTTTATCCGGTACATAAAGTCTGACAAACTTTCCTTTTACTGTTCTCGACTTCGCAAAAGTTTTCGGATGGGGTCCAATATATGAAAGTGCGAAATACTTTACCAATCAGGCGAAACGTCGACATGGGCTTGTGGGCGGATCAAATGTTTGTCAAAGCCGTTATCCCTCAAGTTTCACGAATACTTGATGTGAATGTCATGGCCTAAAGCAAGGATCACACACACACACACACACACACACACACACACACACACACACACACACACACACACACACACACACACACACACAGCGTCATACCTCAGTAGCTCTGCACTAGTCCAGTGTTATGTGGCTATAACTGATCTTAGCTGTGACATACTGTTGTTGATCAACCCCAATCCGTCTGGGTGAGCAGACCAACAACCGCATGCAAGCACCCGCCCTTGCAAGGCGTCCCGTATGCTGAACCGATGTTCCGTTGCGACTGACAGCTTGCCACAGAGAGCCGCGGGGAAACCGTGTGGAGGTTTGATTTCTGGATGGACGCCGCAATTGCGTCTTTCCACCCAGTTAACAGAAGAACCGTAATTCGGCCTACTTCATCAGGTAATATGGCTACTTGATTATCACCCAGCGTTGTAAATGTTTTCCCGAATTACAGAAAACCATTAGACTTGTTACTTGGTGTAGAGTCACACAGAGTGGAAAGAAGAGCAACAAATAGTGACAGGAGGCAAAGGGAGAAGTCAGGAAGAGGGGAGGTCAGACACAGAGGTAGAATGAAAAAGGGGAAGGAAGTAGACAGTATGACATCAAGTGGGTGGATCATGGTCATCACCACCTACCACCTGCAACATTCTGTAAGTGTAAACTCAGTTACTGTAATGATGTAATCTCTGCATGTAGTTGTAGTCCCGATACTTTTTAAGAATATTGTTATGCTTGGAAAAGATCTCTTTTACTGAAGGAGTTAATGAAATTTATATCCTACCAAACTTCTCAAGAACGAATGGTCTCTCCAAAGCTGAATAAATAAGTCAAAAGGTAGTCAAGGCTAAAAATACAAATGACTTACTCGGGATGAAAGTTTTACTGTATTGTGTTTCTACTCCGTAACACACACACACACACACACACACACACACACACACACACACCACGTTACACCTCAGTAGCTTAAAATCAGGGCAGTGCCAGGCTATGTGGTTGTTACAGATCTCATTCGAGACGGCCCTGTAGGGACTTGCTTGCCTGCAGTTGCTGAGTCTTTTCGATCAGACATACTGGGTCAGCAGAGCAAAAACAATTATTCTCAGCCATAACATTATATACACATATAAGTTACTTCCCATACAGGGATATCTTCTAAATCAATCAGTCGGCAAAATGAGTAAGATAAAAACTCCTAATGGGTTATGGAGAATATTTATTTTCTGATTCACCGTCATGTAGTCGTCCCCTCTAAGCTGAATATACATTTTCGAAGAAACCATGACTAATATGCAAGTATCATCATACAGAAGAGGTTAATGGAGAATGTAAACCATTCACACACACACACACACACGGAGTCAAGGAGAACAGACGTCCTCCGACAGCGCTCCATACTGAGCCAGCACGGCCAGTGGCATTACCTAAATTAGTATCTTTATATGAGTCAAGCTCTGTACCAGGTTAGACTAAATGATTTTTTATTATTAAAAAAAAATAAGAAGAAGTTTAAACAAGACTTGTTCAAACAGAAAAGAGAACCGAGTAGCGAAAGAATGCGCTCAGTCAGCTGAGGTTTGTTTAGACTACAACTGCCCCAGGGAATGTAAGTACTCTGTGCTTTTAGTATTGCAAAATGGATACATACTATAGTAAAGCAAATTTGGAAAAGAAAAGGGATAAAGGTAGAAAGCAAGATGATGATTTCTACCAAGAACTGGTTGAAATGAAGACTCACAATAGACTGGTTGAACATGTACACAAACTGGAGATGGCTTTCAAGAATGAAATTGATGAAATAAAGAAGCAGATGCAATTGCAAAAGGAAGAAATAGAAAAACTAGGAAGGGAGGTCAACAAGAAAGACACAACCATCAGTGAACTAACAGTGGAATTGAGTACACTTAGGAAGAAAATGAGTGAAATGGCAAGTACCGTAGTCAATCACGAGAGTATTATGGAAGAGTTCAAAAATGATACAGAGACAATTAGGCAAGTAAGCAGTCTGATAGACCAGAGCAGTGATATTGAGAAGATAACACAGGTGAATGAAGCTGTGCAAAGCTACAAAAATGATGTGGAAACCACGTATGCTGAAATGGTGAAAGTAAAGAAAGACTTAGAAACAAGGGTGGAGGAAAAAAGCATTAAAAAGGAAGTGAAAAGAATAATCCAAAACAATCCAAAGTTAGTCAGAGATTCAGTAGATATCAACAAATCTATAGTAATCACTGGTATTGAAGAGGAAGAAGTAAAAAACAAGATCACAAGAGACAAAAAGGAGATGGCAAATGTAATGAGCTTACTGAAAGAAGTATCAGAGGAAATCTGTAGTAAAGATATAGAGGAACACAAAAGGTTAGGGAAATACGAGAAAAGCAAGACAAGACCTCTAAAGGTAACTTTCCAGAGTGTAAACACTATGGAGGAGATACTAAAAAATGCAAAGAATCTTATGGAAAAAGAGGAGTTCAAAAATGTATGGATAAAAAGATGCCTAACACAAGAGGAACTGGAATTACTGAAAGAGAAGAGGGAGCAAGCAAAAGCAAAAAATGAGGGAAGATCAGAAGAGGAGAAGAACACATTTTTTTTTACAAAGTAATAGGATTGCAGGTCCGAAAGTGGTACACAAACAGGAGGGCATGAAAAGGAGGAAGGTAGTAGAACCATGTCATGACAAGTATATAAACAAGATGATAAAGCTGATGTACTCAAATGTGGATGGAATGGTATCTAAATTACTAGAGATGAATGATTATGTCAGAGAAAATGAACCACATACAATATGCCTAACTGAAACAAAATTAACACCAAGGATATCAAATGACATACTAAACTTAGAGGAATACAATACATGGAGAAGAGATAGGAACTTAAAAAAAGGAGGAGGAATTATAATATTAACTAAGAAAAATCTAAAAGTAAATGAAATAAAACTAGATATACCCTCACAAGTAGAACTGATTGCAGTAGAGATCAACACATCTGAAGGGAAAGTAGTTGTAGCCAAGTTGTACATGCCACCCAGATCAAACACATGGGAAAGAGACGAATATGAGGACCTGGCAGAGAGTACAATTCAGAGTTTAAGATCATTACTACATAAAATGGAAGAGAAATCGGAAAGAATTATACTAACTGGAGATTTTAATACAAATATAAATTAGAATACTCTAGATATAATTAGCCAAGAAAGCTGTTGGGACCAAAAGCTCCTGGATCTCGTGCAAGAGTTTTTCCCAACGCAACATGTGAGGGAAACCACCAGAAATAGAGGACTCGATGTACCTCCAATGCTAGATCTAATATTTACTAGGCATGAAAATGATATTGACAGATTAATATATCACCCTCCACTCGGCAAAAGCGATCATGCAGTACTAAATTACAACTTCAGGATAGCATATGACACAGTTAACAGCAATGAAAGTTACAAAAAGAGCCTAAACTATAAAAATGGAAATTATCAACAGTTAACAGCAATGAAAGTTACAAAAAGAGCCTAAACTATAAAAATGGAAATTATCAAGACCTAAAGAAGTATTTCTTAGAAGTTGATTGGGAAAATGAGCTCAGAGGACAAGATTTAAATGCTGTATATAAAAATTTTTGTGAATTTTATGAAATAGGAGTCCAGAAGTACATCCCAAAGCACAAAGAAGCAGATAAGAAAATACAGAAATGGTTCAATACAGAATGTAAAAAATCAAAAGAAAGAAGAGATTTGTTGTGGAATAGATACAGAAGACACAATAGTGAAAGGGCACATAATAATTACAAACAGGCAAGAAACGATTATACAAGAATAAGGAGGGAAGCCCAAAAACAGTTTCAGGAGGATATAATAAATAAAAGTAGTGATCAACCGAAGCTATTTTATAGCTACATCAGAAGCAAAACCAAAGTAAAAGATATAATACAATCCATTACGGACGATGGAATCACCTATACACAAGATAAAGATATTTGTGAAGCGCTAAATAAGAATTTCCAATTAGTTTTTACAGAAGAAAAAAATTTTGAGAGGGATTATGTGGAACATGCATGTCCATACATACTACCAGATATACAAATATCAGAAAAAGTAATACAGGAGGAATTAACTAAATTAGACAGAGGAAAAGCAAGTGGTCCTGATGAAATTTCATGTTGGGTACTACGAGAATGTGCAAAGGAGTTAAGTAAACCATTATTTTTAATTTTCAAGAAATCCTTGAGTCAAGGTAAACTACCTGATATTTGGAAGAAAGCAAATATTGTCCCCTTATTCAAGAAAGGGAATATACAAAATCCACTCAACTACCGACCAGTATCACTGACCGTGTTGTAAGCAAGGTATTAGAAAAGCTTATAAGAAAAGCTTGGGTAAATCATCTAGAAGAACACAGTATGATAAAAGAAGGACAGTTTGGTTTCAGAAAAGGAAAATCATGTGTTACTAATCTGTTGAGCTACTATGACAGAGTAACAGACACATTACAGGAAAGAGAAGGATGGGTGGACAGTATCTATTTAGATTTCAAGAAAGCATTTGACACAGTACCACACCAAAGACTTTTATGGAAACTGTACCATCAAGGAGGAATTCGAGGCAAACTGTTTTGTTGGATGCAAGATTTTCTCATAAAAAGAGAAATGAGAATAGTACTAAGGGGAAACTACTCATCATTGAAAGAAGTGACTAGTGGAGTACCACAGGGTTCAGTGCTGGCACCAATCATGTTTTTAGTGTATATAAATGATATAAACAGTAACACTGGAAATGAAAGCTATCTAAATATGTTTGCAGATGATGCAAAAATACAAAGAAGAATTACTAACACAGACTCTTGTAAAGAGCTACAAGAAGAATTAAATAAACTTCATGAATGGAGTAATACATGGCAAATGGAATTCAATGTGGACAAGTGTCATGTAATCAAGTTTGGTAAAAGTGGAAAAAGACCTGATTGGGATTATACGTTAGGATAAAAACCCTACACACATCAGAAAGAGAGAAGGACCTAGGTGTGATTATCAGTAACAGACTATCTCCGGCTGACCACATCAGTGAGAAGGTACGGAACATGTATACACTGCTTGCAAATATGAGAATAGCATTCACATACATAAATGAAGACATGCTAAGAAGGATAATAACATCATTCATTAGACCAACCCTGGAGTATGCATCAGTAGTCTGGAGTCCTCATCTCAAAAAAACACAGACAAGATTGAAAAAGTTCAAAGGGCCGCTTCAAGATGGATACCAAGCTTAAGGGACCTAAGCTACGAAGAAAGACTAAATAAACTGAATCTACCAACACTACAGGAGAGAAGGAAAAGAGGTGACATGATAATGCTATATAAATGCATATCAGGGAAGGAGAAAATAGACATAAATGATTACTTAACATATGGGGATGCATCAGCAAGAGTACACTGCAAAAACTGCATAAGAAGAGAGGTGATAAAGACGTAAGGAAATTCAGTTTCCCAAACAGAGCAATTGATCAATGGAATGCACTACCGAATGAAATAGTGTGTGCCAAAACAATTCACAAATTTAAGGATATGTACGATAAATATGGTTTAAGACACTGGACAGTACGAGCTTGACTCATTCCTGTAAAGATACAATTAGGGAAGAACACACACACACACACACACACACACACACACACACACACACACACACATATGGATGAACGTGGCCGAGAAGTTTGATTAGATGGAGAGAGTGCAGGTGCATCGTAGAATAGGCTTCCCCTCTATCACCAGTGGAGTGTAACTTGGGCTGCTGCTTAGTAAAGTGGTGAATCGTCGAGTAGAGTGAATTGGTAGATCTCTCTCTCTTTCTCACCTTCCCTCTTTGTGTATCGTAAGAGAGGCAAGTTACAAAGCACTCTTGGGTTATGGAGGTTATTGTATACAGATATATCGAAATGTGACTGACAGTGGAACGTAGAGTGACAGCAAACCTCCTAGCTGACCCTATCTCCTGCCTTCTGCCCTCGATCATACTCTCGGACTCTTTGTCTCTGTACTCTCCGATGTCTGAGAATGTATATGGCTTTGTCGGGATGTAGTGTCTTGTAGATTTCCATGGTATCGACTGGACTACAAAGAGACTGTTTGAGATACATCATGTGTTAAGATATTCTTGATGGTCTGGGACAAAAGGATTGTTGATATATTTGTACATCATGAGGATTGATATTCCTTGTGAGAAGCTGTGTATGACTCCAGCAGACACTACATACTGCACAGTCATATGAGATATACAGTAGTGGCATTTATGCCTACACACACACACACACACACACACACACACGGCGTTACTGTACACTGTTGTAGCTCACCAAAAGGCTAGTGTTGTGTTTCCAAATCGTCTCACTCACCATTCACATAACCTACATGTACAGTCTCCAGCAAAAATAGAGCGACCGGCTCGACGAGCTGGTTGGTATATGTAGCACCACCACACCCCCAGTTTTAACCCCTCCTCACCCTCCCTTGTTCCCATTCATTCGTTTACTACCTACCCTCCCCACATCCAAGGGCATGAGAGTAAAGTAAGGCCTTCTCGCATTGTCTCAACCACTCTTCCGTCATCCAGTTGTCCTGGGAAATAGTGGTTTTGTTATGATAATGAAGAAAAGAAACATATTACATAGTGTTTCACTCCATAGTATAGTTATTTATACACCACGATCTGAATGCAGGGTGATTTAAATAGTAATATATTCGTGTTATAAGGAAGTCTGTAATCATACAATTTATCATTTTGGCAGTTGTATCCAGTCAGTGTGTAACATTAAACAGTCGGAAGCAATAAGTAGATGTTTGTAGTGGTAGGTGGTTTGCTACTTCCCTTACTCAACGTAATCCTGTTACTTTTCAAACTCTGTTATAGGTCAGTACCATTAGTTACTACTAATACCTCACGTGTGAATATAGCACAGTGTTGCTGATAAGTAAAAGACATGATCAGTAATATCTTGGTTATTGATGTCTTAATACATGATATCGGATAACGTTGGGCAACAGGGACTGGATGACAGTTTGTCTGGTGGTTAAGCCGAGGCCATGACGTGGTTGCTGGCATTACCAAAGGTCGGTCAATATTTAGATGCCATTCATTGGTGCTGACAATAGTATAGGTATCAAGGTCAATTTCATAGACAGGATAGCCAACAGTAAAGTGAGCCACGTGGTGTGCTGACCCCGCGCACATCATACAACCAGGGCCGGGTTACCAGGTATAGGCAAAATGGGCAACTGCCTGCCAGGCCATGGCCTGTCACAGGCCATCCAGACTTCCAGAGTGGAATGAATATACGGTTTGGGCTTCTAAATAAGTGTCGCCACCCATCAGGCCATCAAAAAGGCCCAGTATAGGTCATGCCAAAATTTCACTGGAAATAACAGAAAAAAGATCTATATGTTGCAGGCCAACCGTCTGCCTTCCTACCAGGCAACAGCAGGGTTAATCTGGCCCTGCATACAGCCAACCCCCTCCACCCATTGCCTCAGCCACTTATCGCCACTCAGTCCACCTCCTGATAACAATATCAGGAATATATCCTTGCCTTATATTAATTATAATTGCAATAGGGTGTAATTTGCGATTCACACATTTATAACACGACGTATTTCGAAAAAGGTAACCAATAACAAAATTGGCCGAATGGATGATCTGCATGGTAACCAAACAAACGTCTCGATTGCAGCTTACGCTAATCAACAGTATCATGCCATACAACAGATAATTCAGTTTATTCATTTTCAACGAGAATGTTTTCAATAAAGGTTTGACGAGTTACAGTTCACACTGTTCAGTGTTACTTATAGCAACGTAATAGACTTAGCGGTCAGGCTAACCTTATGATTATTTGCTCTTCAACTTGTGTCCTACAGTATGTCTGTTACTGCCTTCCTCTATCTCTGTGTGGCCATGGTTTTTCCCATTAACTATCGTCAGCCGAAACGACAATTGCCTCAGAGAGGGAAGGATGTTAAAATGGACAATCTGTTTTGGATACACAAATATTAAATTAGGAAGACTAACTGACTACTAGTATATTTAAGAACACATTTTAAAATGATATGAAACAATGGGGTCAGACATTGGATTTATATGATATTGGAATGTTGTGGGTAACTGGGGGAGTGATAAGGTAACCCTGTCAATACCGAGTAGGACCACCAACCACCTTTGCTATCGCCCTGTTCCAGTTGCCCTACAATAACATGTGGTATAGTGATAATATTGAATATTTTACTAGAGACCTGGTGTTCTAGCTTGACTTACCCTGCAGAGTTAAAGGCTACGTTCAGACTCTAATGTATTATAATCTGCACAGGGTATCTGACTGAATATCATCTAGATAATAAGGCCTTACTGTGTACCGATCATTAAATGCTTATTTTCCATATCATTAAACCATAAATATCGCTATTATATGGCGCAGTGGACAATATTGTAATGCACACTTCATAGTGATAATAAAGACGTGTTTATGAGCACTGATGGAAAACACACACACACACACACACACACACACACACACACACACTATCCACCCCGGGCAGAGCCTTCGACCCCGGAACCATCTCCCTCTCCTCATGCCCCCATCACAACGTGTGGCAGCCAGCTACCCCCCCCCCCCCACACACACCACCGACCACTACAAACATCTGCTTATAGCTTCCGACTGTTTAATATTACACACTGACTGAATACAACCGTCAAAATGATAAATTGTATGATTACATACCTTCCTATCATACGAATATATTACCCTTTTATATTGCCCTGCGTTCAGATCGTGGTGTATAAATAACTATACTGTGGAGTAAAACTCTGTGTAATGTTTTTATTCGTTATCATAACAAAACCATTATTTCCCAAGATAGATGGATGATGGAAGAGTTGTTGAGACAGTGCGAGTAGGCTTTACTTTACTCTCTTGCCCTTGGATGTGGGGAGGGTGGAGGGTAGACGAAGGAATGGGAACGTGGGAGGGAGGGGGTAGGGGGAACTGGGGTGCGGCGGTGCCACGTATACCAACCTGCTCGTCGAGCCGGTCTCTCTATTTTTGCTGGAGACTGTACAGTACATTACCATACTTCCTGCACATCTTAATCCCTTCATAATGATGACGTTTTTTTACCCCTAAGTGCGTAATATTTTAAAATTCTATTTTGGGGGACTTCCAGACGATTATTCGAGTATTTGGATTTAGAATGACGTCCTGACCTGAAGGGGTTGGAGATAGTTAAATCAGTTCCCTAGAAACACACTTGAATTAAATTGTTATGTAGAGTCGTTTAGAGATACCTGAGATAAAACATAGTAACCGTCATCACAGAAATATATATATCTTGCTAACTCCAGTGAGAAATCTGTACACTAAAAATGTTTATATGGCTATGTCTAATCCTTCCTGTGCAGAATGCCTGCCCTAATTTCAATGATACCGTCTGGAGATAGCAAGAAAAAACCAGTGTAATAGGTCATCTGACACGTAGTCTCCAAAGCAGAATGAAATTATCTGTTGGTAACAAGAGTATATTAAAAGATGTTATTGTACAGAAAAGATTAATGAAGAGCATTTTTAACACCTTTAATACGTCCCGGTTTAGCTGAGCAATAATCGCCTGGCTGTAGCAGGAATGAGGAAAAAAGACGTAGTCCATTTGTACCATAAGAGTTACTGGAGATATATATAACTGTTACATAACCCAGACACAGAGCATAACCACCGCCACAGAACCAGTAGCCTACCAAAAAAGAAGCGGTGCCAAGGCACAGCAACCTGTCCCTGGGCAACCATTTTAGTGCTGACTATAAACACAGCAGGATATCTAGTCAGAGATGTCACATATCAAATGTGGAGTAAGTCGGGCGAAAACTGACGACTTTATGCCCATATGAAATTTAAGGCCCGACTCACCTGACACTGATCCTCCTACCGCTAACTGGGGGGTGACCCCCTGATGTAATGAGGCATGTTAAGGATGCAAATTTGAAAGATGCACCTTTAGATTTTGGTTTCATGTCGATATGACGAATCTGAAAGAAGTTATGGCGAGAAAAAATGGAGGGGGGGGGGGCCTACAGCCTGGGCCTTGGCCCAGTTTGGCCTAAAATTTAATCAGGTGATCAGAAGGTTATTGCCCATCATCCCTGTACTTTCAGTCAAAATCCCACCAGTAGTTTGTGCATAAAGTTATTAACAGACAGACAGAGAGACAAACCGAGTGAAAACAATACCCACCCCTGAGCCCTTCCTGGGCGGGGACCGGTAATGAACCACAGCCACTACGTAACCCAGCCATAAAATACTTTTCCTCCTGTATGTAAACCGCAGCCACTGCTACATAATGCAGACTCATACCACCACCACGAAGCACTACCTGGTTATAATTATTGCGTCACCACTACTGTGTAATTCCAGACATAATCCAGTAATTAAGAGGCCAATTTCCAATAAAATCCCCCTGATTGGGCAGACGGAAATAATTTATATGATTTGCGAGATTCCTGCAATACGGAAGCTATACGTGTTTTGCAATGTGGGTCAAGTTTGTTGCGGAAGGAGAGATGCAGTTTTTTATGGCTTATATCCCTGGCTCATTCTTCATATGAAAAATAATTCAGAAAGCAAATTTCTTGTTGTAGTATGAAAATCAACGCCCACGCCCATTTCAAGGGACGACTATTCGACTTTCCCCTATGACCTTGACCTTCAATAGATTAGACTCAAAATCGATTTTTTCATTTTTTTTTTTATAATTCCTAACCTTCCCATCAAGTTCGGTTTTAATGAAAATAAAATTGTTTGAGCTGACTTTGCCCAGAGCTTGACTGATGACCTTTCCATGTGACTTAGAGCTTTGACTGATGCTTTTAGAAAAAGAATCGCTTTATCATTGTTATAAAATGAACTCCACTGCAAAGTTTAGTCTAACTCAGATAAAACTTTAAAATATGAGCTTACCTCGTAATCTTGTCCTTTGATCTATTATTCTGAAAAAAAAAAAAATAAATAAATAAATAAATAAATAAAATAGAACAAAGTGTTGGGTGATCCTCAACCCATGCATAAAATTTGATCCAGATCTGATAAAAAATTGTTATTACATCCAAACACAGACACATAAGTCAAATTCTGACCTTGTCCAGTGACCTTGACCTAATACTGTTTGTTCTCAATTCTGAATCCCTTCGTTATTCTTGACCCTTAGCCCTTCAAGCATGCTTCATTCAGATCAAATCAGAATTGTGTGGGTTGATCAGTGTTGGTCTATACTTATACATAAGTAGATGGATAGATAGTTAAATAGATTCACTGTATAGCTTGTGACCAATATACAATGTGTGTGTATATATATATATATATATATATATATATCCATCCATCATCCAATCCTACATTGTCCCATGAGGAGCGTAGGAGCCCGGGGCTAGGCAGTTGGTCATGACATTGAAGATGAGAGTGACCAGCCTTACTCATCCCTGAGTGGCAATACGTGAGCAATGAACCCCAACCATCCCTTGGATATAAACCTTCACCGGGTCAATCCGATTGGAGTGCCGTAATTGCCCACTAAACCACCAGGCGCCATAATCTGGTTATATGGTTACCACCCAGCCTAGTCAATGGTTTCCTGGTGTACAGGAAGCCATTTGGTTTGTCACTCAATGTAGTCACGCACAGGCAGACGGAAGAGGAAAAAATGAAGGAAAGAAAGACTGAAGAGGGAGCGTAAAGTCACCCGTACAGTGTAGGCAGAAGGACGAGGAAAGAATGAAGGAAAGAAAGACAGAAGAGGACGGAAGGAAAGAAGGATGGAGGAGAGGAAAGGACACACATTTGAGAGCAGCATTACATCAAGTGAGTGGATGGTGAGCATCCCCACCTACCACCCAACACACACACACATATATATATATATATATATATATATATATATATATATATATATATATATATATATATATATATGTGTGTGTGTGTGTGTGTGTGTGTAATATAGATAGATAGATAGATAGATACTGTAGATGGATATAGATATTTATATATATTGGTTACCATTATAGATACATACATACATACTGTACATACATGACAGATACACTGTATATCTTGTGACCAATATAGATAGGTAGATAAATAACATAGGTAGAGAAATAGATTCACTTTATCTTGTGACCAATATAAATAGGTAGATAGATAGATAGATTGATAGACACATAGATACAGTGTATAACTTGTAACCATAACATAACTATTTATCAATCTATCTATCTATTTATCTGTCCATCTCTCTCTCTCTCTCTCTCTCTCTGTTTATTTAGAGACATACATAAATGCATGCATATATAGATTAATTGACTGATTGATAGAGATAGACAGATGGATAGATAGATAGATGGAGAGCTAGGTAGACAGGTGATAGCTGGGTATATAGATGAAGATATAGATATAAATAACTGAGTATTAAATGCGAAATCTAGTGTTCACTGGGCTATGAATTATACTGTATACTAGAAATCTATCATCTTTATTAACCTGTGAACGCATCGGCGTCACCTGCTGCCATCATCAGGCCAAAAACTGATCTACCATTATAACTGCTATTGAAATATTAACCATCCGAATATCGCCACTTAATTATTCAATACTTTGCCGGGTGACGGTATAGAGACAGAAGAGGGTATGGAGTTATAAAGATGGGGGGAGGGGGAAGGAGAGAGAAATGCATGAAGTAAGGGAATACAGCATCTAATACAAAATTCTAAATCTGAAAGAGAGAGAGAGAGAGAGAGAGAGAGAGAGAGAGATGAGAAGGGGACGAGTTGAGAAAGAGAGAGAGGAGGAGACACATGGGATGAGGGAAGGGAAAAATTTGCTAGGAGTTACGTTACGAAACGTACAGTAGGGTGTTAGTGAAGGACTGAGTGTCTACATAGGTTGCCTATGGGGTGTGGTTACGTGAGATGCTGCACATTCTTGCCAAAGTTACCACAGACCATGACCTTACCCAACTCTTTACATTTTCTCGAGACACTGAAAAATAGAGTCTGTGCTGTAGGAAAAAGATGGTTAATGTATTAGTGTGTTGTGGCAGTGTGAGTTGTGCCATTTTGAGGTGTGACCGTGAGTTGTGGTAGTATTAGATGCGGCAGTATGAGATATGACTGAAATGTGACAGTATGAGTTGTGGTTGTGAGGAGTGACAGAATGATATGTTCATGAGGTTTGACTGAGATGTGGTAGGATGACGAGTGACAGAGTGAGGCAGTATGAATCGTAGCAGTATCAGGGACGGCTGTAAGATGGAGCTATGTATGGTGTGCCTGTATTACAAAATATTCTTTCATTACATGTTTGGAATGGAAGATAATAATAAAATGATAAAATGCTCCATCATATTGAAATGGGATAAAGAACAACATTTCGGAGCCCCCAGCTGGTGTTCCTGAAGTGCGTGTCGGTGCGGTAACTCATGTAGTTCATTCGGCCATTATGTGGGCCCTTATGATGATTAAAATGGGACTTTGAGTGTTTAGCGCTACCTCAAACTGAACAAAGGAAAATATTGTGGTTTGTTAAGAGAGAGCGAGAGAGAGAGAGAGAGAGAGAGAGAGAGAGAGAGAGTGTGTGTGTGTGTGTGTGTGTGTGTGTGTGTGTGTGTGTGTGTGTGTGTGTGTGTATTATTAGCACAGAAACGGGGAGAATACATTAAAACATATATTCATCATCATCATCAACAACCTGACATTTTCCTCGCCTAGCGATAAGGTAGAGAAAATATCGTACATACATTTCTAGAAATCTTAACCCATACTCATAATCTAGCTATTTTTTTTACGGTATCGACGGTGGAGTATCTTGGAGGTGGGGGCGTGTACCTGCATCGTGGCATGACCCTCAACCTCGCCTAGAACACATGAACCCCAAACCACCAGACTTCATCCTGTGGCACCACGACGTCAAGGTAGGCCGACAAGCATACACTTTATGGACTGTATGTATCTACTGTGTACTATAACATATAGCTTTTTAATACCTTTATCTTCCATCATACTGCAGGAAATACTTCACAACGAAATCTGTTTGGTGCAACTCAGCCCCTCACCACCAGACTTCACCCTATGTTACCACCGCGCCAAGGTACTGTGCACTCGGAGACCAAAACTTACATGACTCCTGCATTTAGGTGACACCTTTTCATTTTGCTCGGTATGATGATATACTTCTTGCCTCATTCTTTTTTGTTTCCAGACGATGTTATTCAGCTTAGAATAGATATTTAGCATTGGAGGGAGTAGATAAAGCTTTAATAATTAAGCTTTTCACCAATAAAGAGTTCCACTAAGATTGGGAAAATCATAATAACAGAATGAACTGAAATGAGGTCACCAGACTCAAAGTGTTAGAAAAATTTGGGTAATTTCTTTCAGATTTGTTCTCTCATAATTTTGTTCGGTATCCCGTGATCTTGTTTACTTATAGTCAGTATTACACTTATCTTTATGCAGCCACCTATTGACAAAATGGCTGACACACTGGGTAACTATTCAGTATGTTTTGTTACGCTTTTTTCTGACTTTATGTGTCATTAATTTTTTCTTTATGTCCAATATCATTTTGTTTACGAATGTAATTATGTCTTGGCAGAACTGTACTAGATGGCAAATTAAGAAAGTTTGTATGAAACGCTTTCATATTATTATCTAATATCCATTTCCTTAAACAGTCCCAATATGAATTCTGTTACGGAATCATTCTTTGCCAAAGCATACAATATATATATTGGCAACTTGAGGACGTTTGCCTACATGATGCTGTGTTGTACTGTATAATGTTTCTTTTCATTCATCCGACATTTATTGGTCATTGAATTTATAGTAAAAAAAATGGTAGAATTACCTGAACAGGCAGATACACTTGCAAGATATTTTTGCGCAATTTTCCTTTCCCTTGGGGCTAAGTACGAGTAAATATGCGTGTGTGTGGATGAGTAAATTGGGAGTGTGTCATCCTATTTCGGTTACCCCCCTTTTTTTGGAAGAAAGCAGTCTGGGTATATATATATATATATATATATATATATATATATATATATATATATATATATATATATATATATATATACATATATATATATATATATATATATATATATATATATATATATATATATATATATATATATATACATATATATATATATATATATATATATATATATATATATATATATATATATACAGAGAGAGAGAGAGAGAGAGAGAGATCTATTGCCAGACGCCATAGTCCGGTAAGCGGTGGCCATTTGACTTTGAGTTATTTTGTTTTACGGGGAGGGGCACTAACCCTCCACCAACCCATTTGCTGACACTTAGAGAGCACTTATGGTTTGGTTATATGGTTACCACCCAACGTTGTAATTGGTTTCTTGGCTTACAGGAAACCAATTGGCTTTTCACTCAATGTAATGCCACCCGTAAAGGAAGGGAAAACAATAAGAAGTGACAGGAAAGATGGGAGAAATAGGAAATGAGGAGGGCAGGCACAGATAAAGAATGATAAAGGTTAAGGAAGAAGTAGGCAGCACTACGTCAAGTGAGTGGATGATGGTCGCCACCACCTACGATATAGATAGATTTTTTTTTTTTTTTTTTTTTTTTACGTCAGAATTGCATGAGATGGCGGACCGAGGAAATGCTTATGAAGGCATGCAGCATAATGTTTCAATTTATTCCTGTGACACCGATTTTTTTTTTTTTTTTTTTTTCTTCAGTTCTAAGCATTTTTCTTTTACGTAACCACGTAACCATGTGTTGATATCATTGTATAAATTAAGTGAAGGCAAAATGTTTTGGAATATCTGATACGCAGTTTCTTTGAACATATGTCTAACATAGTTCTTATGTGTGTATCCAATCATAATATCACATATGATTGGCAGAATTAAATAAGCTGACAGTCTGAGAGCACATGTATGTAGCTGTGTTGCATGATGTTTCTATTCATTCCTTCCTCTTATACATCTGCCGATCATCTGGTAATATTTTTCTATATAGTCAACATTTTCCCCCTCTTTACATAGCTACATACTGACAGACTTGTATAAACTGGAAGGAAGAGAGTCTTCTTTAAGTTCGCCTCTGCGATTTTCCAATATTTTCATGTGCCATCGATTCTCTTATGTTCCGAAAATAAATTTAAAACTGCATTTTGACACGGGATGTAAATTAAATTGACGATGTAGTTTATATGAGGTTATACATTATATGTTCATTTCGCATCAGCCGTTCATTTTTTTTTTTTTTTTATGTTGAAGTCAGTGTTCTTTTTTTTTTTAACACATATTTTGACACATTTACATAAATTACCAGACTTAGTAATATGTGAGAATATTGACTGTATGCTCTACAGTATTTTTATCCGGTAATGACGATTTTTGTTTATTTTAGTCAAAATTTTTCCTTTTGCATTTTTATATTAATTTTGTGCTTTTTATTTATCAAATCAGTCATTCGTTTATTTATTTATTTATTTATTTGTTGTGTAATGCTTCCTATTTCCAGACTACCTCTCTTCATACGGGAGGTTCTTCTGTCAATTAAATCCATTATAATCCAGTACTAATTGTGGATAATTTTGTCACTACAGTCCTTAAAAATCTATTAATTACTTTAATGCAAGGCAAAAGAACCAAAGACTGTAAGAACACTGGTCAAAGGGAAATACAAATTCAAGATTCGTTCATTTACATATACCAAGAGACGTTTTGCTTAAAGGATTGGAAGTAAGGGCAGAGGGACAAAAAGACTGAGGAAAACAGGTACAGAATTGACCAGTTGCATACATGAAGGTAAAGACGTGTTGGAAATGTTTATTTCAGTCATCATTACCTGTCATGGCAAATAAAAAAACTAAAGAATTCCTCACCGTTGTTATTGTATTCGTGACATGAAAGGAAAATACAGAAAAATTAAAGGCACTCTATTTACTAAGATCTCCTGAATATTTGTGGTGTCCCCATACGATTATACCCAGTTTGTGAGACTTTTCCAAAAGAAGCATTAAAAATAACCCTTTTGAACACCTTCATTATTAAGAAAACTCTCGTGAGTTGAATAAAATCGCCTGGTAGCAGCAGGGATAAACAACAACAATGCGTCAGCCTTACGAACTCGTATGGGAAAATGCAGGAACAGGTAAAATTAAGAAAAATGCGCTTTATTCCCACTCTATGATGACGCCCTTCCTGAGCTGATTAACACTTTTCTGGGCCGATGACACACCAACACGTCATTTGTTGGCCAACCGATTCAAGGCCGACGGCGCGGCGCGGAGGCACGTCACTTGTTGGAGCTATTTTTCACGGCTCAAGTACGGGGCACAACAATTGAATGAACATGGGCATCACAGCTTCAATCCGTTGGAAACCCACCCCCGGAAGGGAACGAGGTAGAAAAGTTGCAATGGCTAGCCCGGGAAAGTGTTAAAGTAGCCTGGCAGCAGCAATAATGAAATAGATGGACATGGTGGTGAAGGAATTAATAGAAAGTGTTTTTTTAATCCTTGCAGTTCGCGAGTTTCTATTTGAGCCGAAAAAAAATCAAGGGATAACAAAACTAAGATACACTAATGTGTCCTCGTAGTGAAAGTGTTACATCTGCTAATCCCTTAGTCACTACAGTCTTCATTAATTTATCCGTTTTGTTTCTGTTCATTTTGTTTGTTTTTGATAACGTCAGATGATTTCATTAACATTGGATAAATCATTTGTAGTGCTGATGTTAAAAATCGTCTCCAATAACCCACTCATAAGTTGATTTCTCTGTCAAAGCTGCATCAAATCATTCGATAAAGAAAAAAAAAAAAAAAGGAAAAAATACGTCATTAGACTGAGTGAATTAAACTCTTCAATCTGATGTTCTTTTAATTTTTTATTTTTGCTATCTTTATTCAGGCCTGGAGTGTGTAAAAACTAAGGAGCTTCGATATAGCTTTCTCTTATTCCTTCATTAGGCTTACAGCAGGCCTTCCAAAGAATTAAATCGTCTGGAGACAAAAACAATAAATCATGTCGCCGGACTCAAGGGGTTGATCTGCGTCACAACGAGAAGTCTCCTATTTCATGAATAAAGATTATTTGGTGGCGAGTTACGTAAAAATATTTGTGTATAAACAAGTTTTTAAAAATCATTCCACTAAAGGGAATGATGGAGATCATCGCTTTGAGAAGAGTCCCTTGTACTGAATATGATTAATTTTGGAGAGCAAGAATAAAATATCCGGTGTTATCGTACTGAAGGGCTGAAAGTCCTATTTATACCGCGGTGAACAGAACTCGAGTGTACTACTGTGAACAAAATCCATTTGTCCTTCAATGAACAGACCTTTTCTCGCGCCAGTCATCAATAATTACAGTCGGGAACAACGTTTGCTTAACATTAACCTCTTGTGGGTCTCACTATCCTCGTTTTAGCTAATATTTGCATGTTAAAAAGAGACTTGGTAAGGATCTCTGTCCTCAGAGGATTCTCTCTGGCATGATTCGTCTGGGAGGAGAGTGACAGACATGCCCTAAGTGGGAAGTCGATTCAGTGGAACAGCATGCAAACTTTGATTATACAAGCGCGTCGAGAATTATTGTGAGGATGCGAGCACGGTTTCCATGGTTACCCAAATGTGTTATTCTTTCTCACCAACTTCCATATCTAAAAATTTTCTTGAGCTGTTGTTGTGCATATTGTTGATGTTCATAATCTTACCTTCACTCAAACAACTGCTATATACTTTACAATCAAATTAGAGCAAGTATTAAAGTGACAATACAAAAACAAATCTATTCCTGATCAAGGTGAACCGCAGTGGGAAATTATCCGTATCACAGAAACGGGCTAAGATCCTTAATGAATACGAAACCTTAATTAACTCTGACCAGCTGTGGAGTACACGTGGATCGAGAATAATTCACAGCGTGAGGGTGTGAATACGCTCTCCATGGTTATCTAACCGTGGTCCCCATTATCACCTGGTATATTAACCACAGCTGCTACACTGTCATGTGCTTTTTAATGTAATCAGTCAGACCTGGTACTAAATAGAATTCGTGGAATGTTCGCCCACACCTGTGACGACACGTAAGTTACGCCCACTACTTACCTTTCTCATGGTCCCGGCAACTCTATTACTCTATCCCAGCTAGCGGCAAGACGATTTTCTTCTGGTAAGATTTGGCACAGAAGACAATTTATGTTAACCCTACACCTTAAATTACATCATGTTCACGATAGATTTTTGAAATGGAATGGTTAGACAGAAGACAATTTATGTTAACCAAACACCTTAAATTACATAATGTTTACGATAGATTTTTGAAATGGAAAGGTTAGATATTGCCTTCATCAACCATTTCTTTAACAGAGATCTCTCTGGGCAGAATAAAATCGTCGTATAGCAACAAGAAAAAATATACAAATAAACAAATAAATAATGTTTCATACAAAGCTTCCTCAACTAAACGAAATAATTTTCATCTTGCTTCTACCAAACGAATTTAATCAGAATTAAACCATCTCTTAAGAATGTGGTGGTTACCGATGGCTACATCTAACTTATGCAGTTTTAAATGTCTCACCTAAGCTGGGTAAAATCATCTGGTGGTCTGAAGAATGAAGTTAAATGTCTGTCGTCATAATGAAGGGGTTGAGTTACACCCACTAATGGAAAGTTACACCAATAGCTGAATACCTTTAGGCTCCTATAACCCCTTCTCTGGTGAATAATATCGTTTGGCACTAGTCAGAATAGAATACTAGAGTTGAGCCGACAGTGAAAGGGTTAGTGGTGAGTGGTGACAGAATTAGCATTCTCAGATGACCACTTTCACTAATACTCTGGCGTTAGATGGAATACATCGCAACCATGAGGAAGTTAATGGCGATATAGTAATACTTTCAGGTATGAAATAAATAAAATCGTCTCTTGTTTGCTGGAGTAAAATACTACAGAGTGTCCGAAAGTCTGCAACCACTGGGTTTTGCATTACATATGCTTTATTGCTTATTCTGCATTGACTTTCATTTGCAGCATATGCTCCATGTGTCCAACCTGACGTTTCACGTACTTTATGGGCCGCATGTTTAACTGGATTTTGTTTCAGCATAATGGGATCAATATCATGACAAACCTTGGGAATTCTTCCCCAGAGATGACGAAGATATCGAGTTTTTACAGCGTACACCTACCGGACCACCACCTTCTCCCTTCCGTCCAGTATTAATGCCATTTATCAACTGTAAAGAAAAAATTATTTAAGCCACTGGTTCCAGGCTCTTTGGAGACGCTATAGAGTTGTCACACCATGAGTGGATTAACTAAGCCCAGTCATAGCGTACCAGTTAGTTAAGAATGAGCAGTAATGTGAGGCGGAAAGTACCGTAACCCGAATGTGCTCTCGGTCTCATCAAGTTCATTATGCACAAAGTTTTTTTTTAGCTTATGCTTTGTATAAGACAGCTGGTTCATACTTTTATCTTTACTCAAACTGCTACCATACATTTTGCAACAAAACCACGGTATATATCAAAACGAAAAAAACAAAGCGACTTCCGATACCAGCAGACTGCACTGTAGATTTGTTTGTCACGCAAATTGAGTAAAATTCTTAACTGATTCAGTCCCACAAATTAACTAGGCCCAGTCACTGAGTAGAAGTGAAATGAGATTAACCCTTACTGTAAAGTGGTGTGTACGGTTGCCATGGTTACTAGAGAATGCATCCCTTCCTCACGTGATACTTCTGACCGTATGGGTAAAACCTGAACCGACAAGAGGAAAGGCAAGCTAGACATTTATAGAACGCTTATAGTAATTAGGTGTGATCACCCAGCATCCCACATTACAGAGAGGCTAGATATGTTATATTTTCATAATATACTTTTGATCCATTATAATATGGGGGGGGGGTCTCTTCCCTTTCATGAGGTAATTCTTCAGGTCTTCAATCCTGTGACGCACTTTTAATAAATTTGGCTAGCTTCAGACGCTTCAATTCAGCTTAGTGGAAAAAGTCAGTTCAGCAGACTCTTTCTAACCAAACTACAAATAATGTTCGTAAAGATAAACAAAAGTATTTGTGGTTAGCAGGAATAAACTAGCAAACTGGGGGAGCAGACTGTAGCACCAGTCGAGCAGGGCAATACTCCCGAGGTGGATGGAAAGCTGATGACAGGGAGTGCTGGAGCTCCTGTTTCATCAGCCCTCAGGACTAGTTCCTGACCATCCCCCTTTGCTGAACTTTTTCAGTGTCTCAGTTACACAGAGAGTAGGCTAGGATGCTCTCCAATACAAATTTCTCTAACTATCTACACCAAACTACATGCACAGTACACACTACACTTCCTTTTCCAAAATTCAAACAAATAATGGCGTCTGAACACTCAGCCTCGGAGTCCCCAGGGAGGGGGGGGACCATAAATGCCCCCACCTTCCGCCCCTCTCCCGGTGACGACTTGAGCTGCCTGGAACCACTGTCTGACTCTCTTCTTCATTTCTGCAACATTCGAGGCCTTTCCTCTAACTTTCGCTCTGTTGAGCTACACCTCTCCTCCTCGAAACCTCACCTTCTCTTTCTAACTGAGACTCAGCTGTCTGAGGCAACTGACAGCAAACCATTTTCTGTATCCTCCTGCTTTCTCTATACTCATTTCAAAGCCAAAGGTGGCTGTTGTGTATATATACACAACGACTTATCTTGCTCTCGTGGTCCTGAACTCGATTCTTCTGAATTCTGTACACTCTGGCTTCGGCTCTCCTGTCATTCTCTGACTAAATATATCTGTGCTGTTTACTTATCCCCTAATTCTACTGACTATCAAAAATTCTTCGATTATCTTACATCTATGATGGAACACATTCTGTCCATTTCTCCTTTCTTTGAAATCTCCATTTTAGGAGATTTCAATGTTCACCACCACCTTTGGCTCTCCTCTCCTTTCATTGATCCACCTGGTGAACAAGCCTACATCTTTTCTATCCTTAATGACCTAGAGCAGCTTGTACAGGACCCTACCCGTATCCCAGACCACCTTAGAGAGAGCTCCAACATACTTGACCACTTCCTTACAACTAATCCTTCTGCTTACACTGTTAATCTTTTCTCTCTGTTGGGCTTCTCCGATCACAACCTTATCACCTTAACCTGTCCTATCACTCCGGTACGGTCTGTGGACCCTCCAGGGAGACGTCGTCTGTGGCATTTTGGAGCCGCGGATTGGGAGGCCCTCAGGCAGTACTTCTTTGATTTTCCCTGGAATGATTATTGCTTCCATGGCCGGGAGCCATCTGAGTGTGCCTTGGGCATTATGGAGGTTATTCTCTCGGGCATGGAAGTATAAATTCCTTTCTCGTATCCTTTGTCTAATGCAAGGAAGCCTTGGTTTAATCACACTTGTTCTAATGCTGTCCGCAACAAGGAAAGGGCCTACAAAAGGTACCAGAGCCAACCCACCCCTGAATCACATCATCTTTATGTTTCTGCCCAGATTCGTGCTAAGTCTGTTCTTTGGTCTGCTAAAAATAATTTCATCCATACTAAATGCTCTCAACTCTCCAACTCGAATTCTTCCTGCTCCTTCTGGCACCTTGCAAAAACCTTTCTAACAACTTTACCTCATCATCCTTCCCTCCTCTTTTCTACTCTGATGGTTCTGTAGCTATTTCTTCTACTGATAAAGCAGATCTCTTCGCACAGACTCTCTCCTCCAATTCCACCTTAGACGATTCTGGTGCTGTTCCTCTATCACTTCCCCCCACAGACTTCCTCATGGCTGACATTAAAATTTCTTCAGCTGATGTATTTTCTGCCATCACAGGCCTCAATACTAACAAGGCATATGGGCCTGATGAAGTCCCTCCTGTTGTTCTCAAGAACTGTGCTTCTGACAGCTAACTGCATCATCTCCTTACTGGCCGCTGTCGTCAGCTTTCCTCAGTGCTACCAATGACATTTGGTAGCAGCGAACGTATACGAACCTCGTCTACGAATCAACATTAAATTCCTACAAAATATCAAGATTGAAAACAACCAACAACATCAGCTCCTGACAGTATTCTCTCTATCCAGCCCCCTCCGTCTCCCAGATCATTACGCTGATGCAGAGGTCAAGAGATCACTCGACGCCTTGCAAGTAGCTTAACGACAAACCAGCAAATCTGCGGACATCGTCTCCGAATTAAAAGCAAATTTCTACAAAAAGCAACCGAGACTCTACAAGATTAGCTTTAGTTCTACATTGAATCCTACAAAATACAGCCTGCAGTGCAAATAGTCTACGAGTCTACTACGAATCAGCGAACTACAACCATCTACAATCAACTACAATTAACAACTCTACGTCGTCTGTATAATCTTCTACACGCACCTACAAGAAGCGGCAGTCTTCATCCCACAACGAGTAAATCACAAAAAAAAAGGACCAAGAATACATCAAGAAAGAAAGAACACATACAAACAAACAAACAAACAAACGAAGAGTGAGAGACGACTCACAACTCATAACCACCAGACCTCACCCTCCTCTCTCTGCTACATCCACCCAACCCCCAACGCTTACGCAGGTGTGAAGAGGTCAGGACGACGAAGCAAATACCAAGTCCATATTCACAACTCATCTTACTCGTCTTCACTCAAGTTACTCATCGCTACTCATTCACTCACCACAGATACCAGTGTGGGAAGCCGACGTCACCATGTGCTGAGACGACAACACGCCAATCAACCCGCGAAGGACAACGCTATCACCACGTGCAACACCACTCACACCATTCTCACCACGGTAAAAAATTAGTGAGTTACATAGTTACTTCATTCATACAATACACAGTGATAGACAATAAACTTCTGCACAAACATATAAAACGTGTTGTATAGTTACAGCTTAAATACACATACTTACTTCAGTTATCTGCATAACTCAAACACTAAATAATCACCAACGATAAATATTCTACACTGTATATATTCATTCATTTATTATAACATTTATTTACTACCAACGAGTGTTACCATTTATACCTACATAAAATACGTGTTTCATACATACAACTATACATTATTATATCTACAAAGTGATAAAGAAAATATACAATCACAGTTACTCAGTGAGCAATTAAAAGAACTGTATTAAACATTTATTAATTAAAGCTACCTAGTGGAAACAGACAAATTAAGTTACAAGATAAACTAGAGGAAAGAAAAAAAAATGGCCAACACCAATGCCGTTAGCAAGAGTGAACATCTTCAACACAATCGTGAAGACAATGATTTCCACACAGTGCTGACACACTTATTACTCACGATAGGTACAGGTGAACAACAAATCAGTGTGTATAGTTAATACTGTATATACTGTATATATTTTTTATATAAAATAACAAAATATGGGACTATATAATATCATTTTATAGTATCTGTGTAATATAAACTAAACTTTAAAAAAGTATCCCAAGGAAATTAGCCAGTAATTATGCAACCATGAACATGGAAAAAGTGTACACAAGCAAAGAGAAACAAACTATAGAAAAAAAAAAAAGAAAAAAAGAAAAGAAAGAAAAGTAAGAAAGAAAAAAGAGAAATAAAGTAAGATCACATAACAAACAAATGAAAATAAGTGTAAATGTTACTACATATGCCAAAATACCACATAAACTACAAACAAAAAAGCAAATTGTGTCTCCACAAACAAGTGGCATGACACATCATCACTATCATCGACCGCAGCATATGTAAGGACTGCAGTTATTACAATTATGTTACACTTATTACAATTATGTAACTATAAACAATACTACAAACAATATGTACCAATTAATGTAACAGTTGCATTAACAAGATGTAACTTTTATGTAACTTTAACTACAATTATGTACCTACAACCGATATGTAACAATCATGTAACGACAAACGATTGCATTATGTTACATTAACTACAATTATGTAACTACAAACGATATGTAACAATTATGTAACGACAAACGATTGCATTATGTTACACTAACTACAATTATGTACCTACAAACGATATGTAACAATTATGTAACGACAAACGATTGCATTATGTTACACTTTGCCAATTAACAGTTGCATTAACAAGATGTAACTTTTATGTAACTTTAACTACAATTATAAGGCCAAGACACTTATGTAATAGTTGCATTAACAAAATGTAACTACAATTATAAGGCCAACACATGTATGCATTTCACTATAATATCCCAAGTACATACTGTATTACAGTTAAATAATTTACTTTAATGCATTTATTCAAATATGTATACAACTTATTTAAAATGTAATATTACTGAATAATCACTATTTACTATGAATAATATATGTATACAATATTATGTTACTTTACAATATTATATATTTCACTTAATTAGCTTATAAGTTCATTATAATGTGTATGTAGTATGTATTAATATGTTATGACTATTAAATGTCGATGGTACGCCATTTTCTTGCGACCGAGCAGTGTGGTAAAGACTACATAATAGATAGATAGATAAATAGATAGACAGAGAGACAGATAGAAGCAGGAAGTCAAATGATGAGAAGGCGTTGTGTCTGCGAGAATCGAGCAGTGCTAAACATGCTTACACACTCTTAACACTGAGGAAAGCTGACGACAGCGGCCAGTAAGGAGATGATGCAGTTAGCTGTCAGCAGTCCTCTCGTGAACAAAGATCTGGTAACCATGAGGAACATACGTGACACACCCCTGCTACACCAGATTTTAGGAAAGAGAGTAGAGAAGGAGACAAGCGACCCTAGAGAGAGGTCGAGACGGAGATTAGCCTTAGAACAGAGAGAGAGAGAGATAGCGAGACAGGGAGGTAGCTACCCGGGACTTATACTCTTCCCATGGGAGAGACCTGTTTAATATTTCTAAAACAAATAAAAATAGTCCCATACTATTCTTTACCTCTCCCGTCACTACATGACATCTGGTGGGGGAACTACTACAAGACATAAAAGCCGCTCGACCACAAGTCTAAAATATACTTCTCTACAAGTAACTACAAAGTCTTTATGACACTTCTGTGCTTATACCCTGCCTAGGCAAACTCTTTCGCCTTTGTCTGTCAACTTGTACTTTTCCTTCTTGCTGGAAGTTTGCTCTCATTCAGCCACTCCCAAAGAAGGGCGACCACTCCCAACCCTCCAACTATCGTCCAATTGCTTTAACGTCCTGTATTTAGTCAATTCTCAATAGAAAAATTTTAAGACATCTTTCCTATCACAACCTTCTTTCTGATCATCAGTATGGGTTCCGTCAGGGACGCTCCAATGGCAATCTTCTCACCTACCTTTCAGACTCCTGATCATCCTCCTTTCGGGACTTTGGCGAAAGCTTTGCCATTGCACTTGACATCTCAAAGGCCTTCGATTGAGTGTGGCAGAAATCTTTAATTTCCAAACTGCCCTCTTACGGTTTCTATCCTTCTATCTGTGCCTTCATCGCTAGCTTCCTTTCTGGTCGTTCTATAGCCGCTGTTGTAGACAGCCATCGTTCTTCTCCTAGATCTATCAACAGTGGTGATCCTCAGGGCTCCGTCCTATCACCAACTCTCTTCCTTTTACTCATCAATGACCTTCTAAGCTGTACATCTAACCCTATCCACTCATATGCTGATGACTGCACCCTTCACCTTTCCATTCGGTTCCTACAATGCCCATCTCAGCAGTTGCTTCAACTGATGAGGCTATGGCACACCTAATGTCTGACTTGGCTCGTATCTCTGACTGGGGTAAAAATAATCTGGTTGTTTTTAATGCATCTAAGACTCAGTTCTTACACCTATCAACCTGACAAAATCTTCCACAGCTATACCCACTAATGTTTAATAATATTCAGCTTAATCCTGCATCATCCTTGAACATGTTTGGGGTTTCATTTACTCGGGACTTATCTTGGAAAGATCATATTACATCTCTAGTAAAATCTGCTTACAAGAGATTTGATGTGCTAAGCCGACTCCGTTGTTTCTTTACCCCTGCACAATTGTTGACTCTATACAGGGGTTTTATCCGCCCCTGTGTGGAGTACAACTCTCATGTGTGGGAAGGCTCCCCACGTACAGCTCTTCTCAATAGGGTTGAGTCAAAGGCTTTTCGTCTCATTAACTCTCCTCCTCTTACTGGCTCCCTTCAACCTCTGTCTCTTCGCCGCACTGTTGCATCTTTATCTCTTTTCTATCGCTGCTTTAATGGTCACTGCTCCTCTGAACTGTCTGCAAGTATTCTTCCACCTCTACGACAGGCTTGTAGCACCTGTCTAGCAGCAAACTCTCTTCCCTTTTCTGTCCAGCTATCTAGTGCAAGAGTTAACCGTTACTCCCAGTCCTTCATTTATTCAACAGGTCAACTCTGGAACTGTCTCCCTCTGTCTGTATTTCCTGCTGCCTGTGATCTCCAGTCTTTCAAACTCAGTGTGTCCAGGCATCTCGAAATGATCGGATCCTGAATTTGGCTCTTTCTTGTATTTTGTTTTTCTCTTGGAGCGAACTGTTATTGCGGGCTCATGGCCTTTGGTTCCTTCTTCCTCGCATAAAATAAAAAAAAATCAACATTGTAGTTACACAATGAATAGTGCGGCCGGGAGCCTAAGGTCGTCCATACACCAAGGCCGAAACCAAACTTATTCTGATGCTAATTGTCCGATTATGTACCGGTACGTTAGGAGTAAATATGGAATAAGACCACCTCGTTCCACTGGGTCACATTCTTACCAATATATTTCACGCTGTTAGACATGATGCAGGTAACAATGAGAAGCTTTATGGTCAGAATGTGACCCAGTGAAACGTGGACTTATTCCAACATTACTCCTAACGTACATAATCAAGCAATTCGCGTCAGAATAAGTCTGGTTCCGGCTCTGGTGTGGCGGCGCCCTAATTGTGAGGATGTGAGTACGGTTACCATGGTTACAGGAAAGTGCTCCCCTTTCTCTCCGACTTTTGACTAGAATTTGTGGGATCCGACCATACGTGTGTCGAAAAGTATGTTACGTCCACGATATGTATCCTAACCTGGATAATACCGACAGGTAATTTAACGAACATAAGGAGGACTACATCATACCTGCTTACGTCCATGGTTTCTTACACTCACGACATAAGATACACCAGTGACTTAAATGACACCCATAACTTTAGTTAGAGACTTTAGTTACATCTACGACTCAAGTTACATTCCTTTACAACGAATACATTTTTCCTACAATATTTTTATTGCCAGACGAATTTACACAGCTTATTAAGGATCTCTTAAAAAATGATCCCTCCAAATACAGAAATATATACTGATATGGAAGAGCTGTTAATGAGCCTTCTAAGCCAAAAAGGATAAGAACTCTAATTACTCACAAAGAATATTAGTACGAGGGAGCTTAGTGAAATTTTCTGGCGGTCGCATGAATATGGTAGAACAACCGTCTTTGTACTGAAGGGAAGTTGTTCATAATCCTTTCAATCAGAGGGATCGATCTTGATGTGTCATCGGACTAGAAGAGTTTACCCTATCGTCCAAGGACTTCGTTTTTTATTTTATCCTTTGCTAAATACCAAGGATTATTATTATTATTATTATTTTACTTTACGGAAGTGTCTATTAATGAGAAGTTTAACCCTTTCATAAGAGCGTCAGCTTTAGCATTTTGTTTTGAGTAACATCAAACGATTTCATTCAGCCGAAGGTGACATAGAGGAGCCTGAGAATATTAACCTTTTCAGTCTGGTGACATATTTTGTTAATGTACTCTTGCTGCCACCACTCGATTTCATTTGACTTAAGACAGGTCTAAAATGGTGACTGGGTTAATGAAGATTGTATTACACCCGTCGTAGAGGTGGAGGAATGCATGTAGATAGTTCAGAGGAGCAGTGACCATTAAACAATACACCTGGGTCTGTGAGACCCGGCCACTTTTTGCCACTTAGTGGTTCAGCAACTACTATATGCCAGGGACCCCTGTCCTTCCCAATAGCTTCTTAAGTTTGGATGCCCATGCTAAAGGTGGCTGTGTGGTTTTCCAGGTCTCCTTCTGTTTTGGTGTATAACACACTAAAATCGTGGTCGGGTCTGTGAGACCCAGGTGTCCTGGATAAGGGGGGCTGAAATTTACTGTTGTGTGATGCAAATTTTTTCGCCCTGTGAATTGCCCTCTCCACACCACGAAGACCCTTCATGCCACTAGCTTTGACAGCAGTGTGAGCATCATTGTGTCGTTTCTTTTCTTATGGGGTCCATGTAACCAGAAGCGGTACAGAGTTTTCTCAAAAATTTGCCTAAAATGCTTTAAATATGTTATTTTTAATAGTATATTCATTATTGCATAGTAAGTTGAACCAAAAAGGTTGTAGATTGGTCAAAGATTCAGTAAATAAAACACAAGTATTTTTTTTTTTTTCTATTTGGTGGGTCTGCGAGACCCAGGTGTCCTAATGGTGTATAGACGCAACTAGGTGTACTGTTTCAGGGTTAAAGTAGCAACAGAAAAGAGATAAAGATGCAACAGTGAGGCGAAGAGACAGAGGTTGAAGGGAGTCAGTAAGAGGAGGAGAGTTAATGAGACGAAAAGCCCTTGACTCCATCCTATTGAGAAGAGCTGTATGTGGGGAGCCTCCCCACGTATGAGAGTTGTACTCCACACAGGGGCGGATAAAATCCCTGTATAGAGTCAACAATTGTGCAGGGGTAAAGAAAGAACGGAGTCGGTTTAGCACACCCAATCTCTTGTAAACAGATTTTACTAGAGATGTAATATGATCTTTCCAAGATAAGTCCCGAGTAAATGAAACCCCAAGCATGTTCAAAGATGATGCAGGATTAAGCCGAATATTATTAAACATTAGTGGGTATAGCTGTGGAAGATTTTGACGGGTTGATAGGTGTAAGAACTGAGTCTTAGATGCATTAAAAACAACCAGATTATTTTTACCCCAGTCAGAGATACGAGCCAAGTCAGACATTAGGTGTGCCATAGCCTCATCCCTTTTTTGTTGAAGTAACTGCTGAGATGGGCGTTGCGGGAACCGAATGGAAAGGTGAAGGGTGGAGTCATCAGCGTATGAGTGGATAGGGTTAGATGTACAGCTTAGAAGGTCATTGATGAATAAAAGGAAGAGAGTTGGTGATAGGACGGAGCCCTGAGGAACATCACTGTTGATAGATTTAGGAGAAGAACGATGGCCGTCTACAACAGTGGCTATAGAACGACCAGAAAGGAAGCTAGCGATGAAGGCACAGATAGAAGGATAGAAACCGTAAGATGACAGTTTAGAAATTAAAGATTTATGCCAGACTCGATCGAAAGCCTTTGAGATGTCAAGTGCAAAGGCAAAGCTTTCGCCAAAGTCCCGAAAGGAGGATGACCAGGAGTCTGAAAGGTAGGTGAGAAGATCGCCAGTGGAGCGTCCCTGACGGAACCCATACTGACGATCAGAAAGGTGGTTGTGATAGGAAAGATGCCTTAAAATTTTTCTATTGAGAATTGACTCGAAAACTTTTGAAATACAGGATGTTAAAGCAATTGGACGATAGTTGGAGGGTTGGGAGTGGTCACCCTTCTTTGGGAATGGCTGAATGAGAGCAAACTTCCAGCAAGAAGGAAAGGTACAAGTTGACAGACAAAGGCGAAAGAGTTTGCCTAGGCAGGGTGTAAGCACAGAAGCACAGTTCTTGAGAACAACAGGAGGGACTCCATCAGGCCCATATTCCTTGTTAGTAATGAGGCCAGTGATGGCAGAAAATACATCAGCTGAAGACATTTTAATGTCAGCCATGAGGAATGTATGTGAATGCTATTCTCATATTTGCAAGCAGTGTATACATGTTCCGTACCTTCTCACTGACGTGGTCAGCCGGAGATAGTCTGTTATTGATAATCACACCTAGGTCCTTCTCTTTTTCTGATGTGTGTAGGGTTTTATTTCCTAACGTATAATCCCAATCAGGTCTTTTTCCACTTTTACCAAACTTGCATGACACTTGTCCACACTGAATTCCATTTGCCATGTATTACTCCATTCATGAAGTTTATTTAATTTTTCTTGTAGCTCTTTACAAAAGTCTGTTAGTAATTCTCCTTTGTATTTTTGCATCATCTGCAAACATATTTAGACAGCTTTCATTTCCAGTGTTACTGTCTATCTCATTTATATACACTGAAAACATGATTGGTGCTAGCACTGAGCCCTGTGGTACTCCATTAGTCACTTCTATTCATGATGAGTAATTTCCCCTTAGTACTGCTTTTCTCTTCTTATGAGAAAATCCAACAATACAGTTTGCCTCGAATTCCTCCTTGATGGTACAGTTTCCATAAAAGTCTTTGGTGTGGTACTGTGTCAAATGCTTTCTTGAAATCTAAATAGATACTGTCCACCCATCCTTCTCTTTCCTGTAATGTGTCTCTTACTCTGTCATAGTAGCTCAACAGATTAGTAACAAGATTTTCCTTTTCTGAAACCAAACTGTCTTTCTGTTATCATATTGTGTTCTTCTAGATTATTTACTCAAGCTTTTCTTATAAGCTTTTCTAATATCTTGCTTACAACACTGGTTAGTAATACTGGTCGGTAGTTGAGTGGATTTTGCCTATTCCCTTTCTTGAATAAGGGAACAATGTTTGCTTTCTTCCAAATATCAGGTAGTTTACCTTGACTCAAGGATTTCTTGAAAATAAAAAATAATGGTTTACTTAACTCCTTTGCACATTCACGTAGTACCCAACATTAAATTTCATCAGGGCCATTTGCTTTTCCTTTGTCTAATTTACTTAGCTCCTCCTGTATTACTTTTTCTGATGTTTGTATATCTGGTAGTATGTGTGGGCATGCATGCTCCACACAATCCCTCTCAAAACCCTTCTGCTCTGTAAAAACTGATTGGAATTTCTTGTTTAGTGCTTCACAAATATCCTTCTCTTGTGTATAGGTGATTCCCTCGTCCGTAATGGATTGTATTTTATCTTTTACTTTGGTTTTGCTTCTAATGTAGCTGTAAAATAGCTTCGGTTGATCACTATTTTAATTTATGATATCTTCCTCAAACTGTTTTTGGGCTTCCCTCCTTATTCTTGTATAATCGTTTCTTGCCTGTTTATAATTATTTTATGCCCTTTCACTATTGTGTCTTCTGTATCTATTCCACAACAAATCTCTTTTTTCTCTTGATTTTTTACATTCTGTATTGAACCATTTCTTTATTTTCTTTTCTGCTTCTTTGTGCTTTGGGATGTACTTCTGGACTCCTATTTCATAAAGTTCACAGAATTCTTTATATATAGCATTTAAATCTTGTCTTCTAAGCTCCTTTCCCCAATAAATTTCTAAGAATTACTTTTTAGGTCATGATAGTTTCCCTTTTTATAGTTTAAGCTCTTTTTGTAACTTTCATTGCTGTTAACTATGTCATATGCTATCCTGAAGTTGCAATTTAGTACTGTATGGTCGCTTTTGCCGAATGGAGGGTGGTATATTAAATTGTCAATATCGTTTTCTTGCCTAGTAAATATGAGATCTTGCATTGAGGGTACACCGAGTCCTCTTTTTCTAGTGCTTTCCCTTGCATGTTGCGTTAGGAAAAATTCCTGCACGAGATCCAGGAGCTTTGGGTCCCATCAGCTTTCTTGGCTTATTATATCTAGAGTATTCCAATTTATATTTGTATTAAAATCTCCGGTTAGTATAATTCTTTACGATTTCTCTTCCATTTTATGTAATAATGATCTTAAACTTTGAATTGTATTCTCTGCCAGGTTCTCATACCCGTCTCTTTCCCATGTGTTTGACTTGGGTGGCATGTACAAATTGGCTACAATTACTATCCCTTCAGATGTATTGATCTCTACTGCAATCAATTCTACTTGTGAGGGAATATTTAGTTCTATTTCTTTGACTTTTAGATTTTTCTTAGTTAATATTATAATTCCTCCTCCTTTTTTTAAGTTCCTATCTCTTCTCCATATATTATATTCCTCTAAGTTTAGGATGTCATTTGATATCCTTGGTGTTAATTTTGTTTCAGTTAGGCATATTATATGTGGTTCATTTTCTCTCACATAATCATTTATCTCTAATAATTTAGATACCATTCCATCCACATTTGAGTGCATCAACTTAATCATCTTGTTTATATACTTGTCATGACTTAGTTCTACTACCTTCCTCCTTTTTATTCCCTCCTGTTTATGTACCACTTTCTTACCTGCAATCCTATTACTTTGTAAAAAAAATGTATTCTTCTCCTCCTCTGATCTTCCCTCGTTTTCTGTTTTTGCTTCCTCCCTCTTCTCTTTCAGTAATTCCAGTTCCTCTTGTGTTGGGCATCTTTTTGTCCATACATTTTTAAACTCCTCTTTTTCCATAAGATTATTTGCATTTTTTAGTATCTCCTCCACGGTGTTTACACCGTGTGTGTGTTGGAGAGAGAGAGAGAGAGAGAGAGAGAGAGAGAATTTTTCACGTGTTTCATTTGGACAGTGTTCATACTTGGTACAGAAATCGTCGTAGTACAATACAAAGTAACCCACAAAATTTTTGAGGAATATCATGAGGATATTCAGGGACTAATTTTGAGTTTTAAAAAATGCGATATTAACCCATTTGCCCCAAGTGTCCTCAGTACAGGAGGGAACTGGGCATTTTCAGAAGTTTATAAAGAAGGGAACCCCGGAGTAGGGACCTATCTGAGCTTCACGACTATGAGCCGATAGGTGGAGGGCGGTACTCTTAGTACTCATCCGGCTCAATCCCTTATACAGGAATTCTTAGAGCTAATTATATAATATTAGCTCAATTCTCAGCCGCTATAAAGATATACATAAATTGACGATCTTAGTGGTGAATTATGAGTAAAAACGTGTTTTTGCCATGAGATCATCAGTAACTTTACCCAGTGGGCACAGCTCGTGAATTCCACATCTTTTAGTTATGGATATTTGGTGAAATCTCGTGTACACCAGTATTCACCAGACTTCTATATCTTTTCCACGTGGAAACTTAGCTGAGAAGATCTCGTGTAAAACTGGATGAAGAATTCATGTGAATTCTCTCAGAATAGTATGAGATGTATATGTGGTGGTAGAATTCGCATGAAATAGATTAGTTCCGATTGTGATGAATTAGTATGCAAGATAATAATAATAATATGTGTGTCATTTCCTGTCCCTATATCACGTGAAACGCACTGTTTCTACTGTACCAGACTTCCAGTATCTGTACTATACTGGCAAATACCCTTCCAAATTACTAACAAGCCGATAAACAGGCTACCCTCTCTATAAGAAGTTGTTAGAACAATATCGGTTTCGGGATGTTTGCGTGTATGATTATTTAATGCCCGTTTGAAGAAGGTATTTGTTGCATATTTTAGGTACTGTTTTTCTTATTCATATATTGAATAAACATATTTATTTTCGACAAAATAGCAATAATACCGAAGTCGAAATCACCATTCGGTGCTACTTGCAGAGTTGCAAAGAGTTAAGATTCCTTGCTAGGTATATGCTACATATCACCTTAATTCAGTGTCCCAGAAAAAGTGAAATAGAATATATATATATATATATATATATATATATATATATATATATATATATATATATATATATATATATATATATATATATATTAATATGACGACATATTTGAATGAAACTTTTATCAAGAGGACATGCATGTATTTTGCTTCCGCCCAAGACCTAGCACCCTGTAGCAGATAATGAAAAAGGATGTAGCAGGTTGTGTTTTGAATGGTAACGCTGTCAGCTTCTCCCGCCTTCCCGCTCGACTGGACAACAACATATTGCGTGAGTATGCTCCAAATTTCTTTATTCTAATCTTAGGCCTAGGCCTATGGCTACTTTGAATGGTTTATCCCAAGGGTTTCCTGGGACGTCTAGCCTACAGTATAGGCTATAGCCTAGCAAGGCCTAGCCTATCATGGGTTCTGTGAATTGCCAAGGTCTCGAATGGGGCTCAGTAAATGAGTAATCAGTGCAGATTTTTAGCCTACTGTAATAGAACCCATTTATGGGAGTGGGTTTATTAGCCTAGATCGGAAATGCGATGTAAGCCTATTGTAATAGGGGGTGAGTGTTAGGCTATTGTCAGAAATTATAAAATTTATCCCACAGACATTGGCTAGGGTAGCTTAGGCCTGTGCACCTATCACCATGACTATCATGACGGCAATAACACCCAGTCATATTTGGACTAGGGTCTACCAGTTAGCCTAGTTAACTTTAAAAATTCAGCAGCATCTGCTGAAGGTGAACGCTTTGGTATTATTCGAGATCAACATGAACGGCTTCGACTATCATTACAATATCCTTAAATGATGTATCTACCCAAAATAGGGGAGGGGGTCTTCTCTGTTCAATTTCCCATGCAGTTGCTTCCTTATTGATATATAGGTTAGGTTTAGTTATCTTATGGTTTGATTATGTTAGGTTAGGTTAGGTAATTTTTGGTTAAGTTCGGTTAGGTTAGGTTAGGATAGGGTTAGATTATTTTAGGATAGGTTAGGTTAAGTTTGAAGGTTAGGTACATTGCACACGCGGCACCTTAATGCGGCGCCATAGAAGAGTGGTTCATGTTGATCTAGAAAATTACCAATGCTTTTGAGTGTTTTTCTAATTTTTCACATAGTTTTACCTAATATCACATTTTCCCTTGGCCTGATCTGTATTATCCACTTGTAAAAATTGATCCTCATTCAGTCTATCCCATTTCAGACAACACACTGATTGGTGCAGACCAGTCATCAATAAACACCATCACCAGTGACAGTGAGCACCCAGACTTGACACCACACACCTTTTCTTGGTGAATGAGAGCTACTACCAGCATGAGCCTACCACCATAAATGATCATAGAAAGGTACAAGTGACAGTTATTTTTCTATTGTATTATTATTTTATCCTGCCATCAGACAGGGCCAGAACTTAATGTCATCAGAGCCAATGGTGTATTTTTTTTTTTTTTTACATAGGAGAAAACCTTATACGTTTTATGGGTATTATTTTAAAATTGGACAATACGCAGTTTTTGAATTTTAACACCATTAACGTATAGTACATTCCATAAGGATCAAACCTAACCCCCGTAATCCCATTCGGAAATTGATAGTTTCAGAGATAATTAATTTAATGTAGAATTAAAAAGGTCTGATGAAGGTCTGCGTTATCATGGAAAGAGGAAGCGTACCAAGAAGACTCTACCAGACGACTTTGTTAGCAGTCAGGATTTGCTTGGTAAATAATGTTAAATTTTGCATTATTGCAGTTAGGAAGTCATTTATAGCTGTACAATGAAATTACCCTATGTATATATGTATTTATCTTTGATTATATATTCTAGAGTCATAAGTCTCAAGTTAGAGTTGCAACACAATTTTTTTCAGAAGATGGTGTCGTCAGAGTCAGTACTTCCTTACACTCACTCTACACCCTTTAGGATGTTAGATAGTTTTTTTCAATATTGTTTCATGATGAATCCCTCTGGTCTAGAAAGTTTGTTTACCACAGAGTTAAGTGTATTTTTTAACATTGGGATCAATATAATAGGGATATATGTAATATTATTACATTAATTGAATTTTAGTTATTTCTAGTATTTTTTTCACAGGTGTTGAGCGTGGGCAGCAAGACTCGCCACCTACGGTGACCACAAACTCTCCGGAAGAAGTGGCTCTTGTTCCTTCCAAGAAGCTACATCTGCTTCCAACACCGCCACCTAAGGTGCCACTGAAACCTGACAGAAGTCCATGAACAGTGGAGTCTGGTGCAGCCAAAGCTACATCATCTAGATTATCCTCATATTCGTAAGTTATTATTGTTATTATTTTGTGCTAGGCCATTTTTTTAAGGAAATACTATCCACTTTGGTTAAAAAAAAAAACACAGGTTATAGGTTGGTACACTTATGAGAATGAGTTGATAAAGAAAAGATTTTAACCATATGACTATGAGAAATATGTAGAAGAAATTCTTCAATGACAGACAGAATATAACAAAAGTTAGTCATAGCATTTAGAGTTAATAATAAAAATTTTTGATGCCTTAATTGTCTTTTTCTGGGAAGTACCCACATGACCAGAAATGTACTGTACATTCTGTTGTGGAATTAGTCACCCATCATGGACTGACGAAGTAATTCTCTCTCACAAATTGAAAGTGTAGAAAATTTATATCTGCTCTAATTGAATAAATGACAGTACAAGCATATCATTTTCTAAAGAATTTTTGCTTTTACAGGAACCAGTGGATACAAAGTAGGAGCCCTGGACCATGTGACAACTCTCTAGACAAAGATGGCCACCTTCAAAACAATCCTGATAAACCTAATATCTATTCCGTGGAAACAATTCATCAAAAGAGGGAGGAGGGACATGAAAAATGTAAGAGGAGCTCTACACAATACCAGCAAAGCTCTAGTTTTGACAATGATTGGGAGGAACGCCATGACATGAAGATGGTGAAGATGAGTACCAAGAAACATAGACGCTCCTCTTCCGACACTAGTGATTCAGAGGACTGCCATGCCTCAAGAAAAAGACAAGCTCCATGAAACATCGACGCTCCGCTTCTGAAAGCAATGATTCCAAGGACTGCCATGCCTCAAAGAAGACAAGCACCAAGAAACATAAACGCTTTGCTTCTGACAGCAGTGATTCAGAGGAGCATCGTGCCACACACAAGACAAGCACCAAGAAACATAAAAACTTTGCTTCTGTCAGCAGTGATTCAGAGAATCACCATGCCACCAAGAAGACAAGCACCAAGAAACATAAATGCTTCGCTTCTGGCAGCAGTGATTCGGAGAACCACCATGTCACAAAGAAAACAAGCACCAAGAAACATAAACGCTTCGCTTCTGACAGCAATTATTCAAAGAACCACCATGTCACAAAGAAGACAAGCACCAAGAAACATGAGCGCTTCGCTTCTGATAGCAGTGATCCAGAGGGCTGCCATGCCTCTAAGAGGACAAGCACTGAGAAACATCAGCGTTTCGCTTCCAACAGCATTGATTCAGAAGACAAGCACCAAAACAAGACAAACACCAAGAAATGTCGATGGTTAAAGGGGGAAGATAAATATGCCAGTTCTGTGAGGTCAAGGATGGACGATATGCATGAAGAAGTGTTAGAGGAAATTTGGAAACTAAATAGTAAGTTGTGAGTTCATATTTGTCACATTACCTTATTTATTCCGCTTGCTTCTTATTTTCTGTGTACTGTATATCCTAAATACATTCAGTACCTATTAGCCACTTAGCTAGTATAAATTTAGGAGTACTGAAATTATCAAAATACTTGATTATGCTCACTAACATAGATATGAGGGTGACAATGTAATCATAGTACTGTAATATCATTAGCATGAATATTCTTGAATGCCAAAATGTAACAACATTACTGTACAGTACTATCACCTCTTGTTTAAATGGCTAGTATGATAGGAGTATATCCTTGTGCTCTTAAATGATCATTTTAAAAGTAGCTTAATTTTTTCCACATGAACAACACTGGTCTTCAGTATCATAAACAATTGCCCTGAAATAAACTATGTATTAATTCCTAGTAGATCTCTCTGGACTCATTGTGTATTCCAAATGTAGTTGATTAAAGTCCTAACATGACACACTATAACATTGGATCCAACCGTGTTTCATCATTAGGCTCAAGTTTTTCACCCGGGTGATTCTTATTAAGCTTCAGGTTAGTGAACCCCTCCATCATGAACTGGCCTGTGCTCGATGGCCCGTCATTTCTTCAACCTTGGCTTCGACCTTCCACTCGAGGGTAAAGAAACTTTGGATCGTGATAGTACGTATTCCCTGTCCCATATTTTATCATACGTGAATGTGTGTAATTTATATATACATTTTTTCCACAGAACTACTTAAGAGGGCACTAGAACTTCTGGTTGAACAAAGGAGACATGGGGACAATGACAACTCGTATAAAGCACCCACTCTGTCTATCAAGAAAAACACCTCACTGGAAGAAGTGCAAACCCTCGAAGAAGAGTTGCAAGATAACAACAACTTCAATTCATTATATGAAGAATGTCTTCGTGTAGGTGGTTGCAATAAGAGAGACATGATATCAGCTTTGCTTTGTAGGTTCATGACAAAAAATGTCATGTGTAAATATAATATGCTAGGAGAGAGGGGCAAGTTGGCTTTTAGCAAGTTGAAACTCTACAGTGTTATTCAGGAAAGTGTACTTCAAAAATTTCCGGATTCAACAGTCAGAGAAATACAAATAATTATTGCAACTAAACTACGTAACGCTCCCAAATTAAAAGATGATGAATCATGAGTCCATTTGAGGAAAGTGCCCCATTTAATTCCTTTATCACCATGGTATAATCTTTATTTAATTTTTGCCCATGTGGTAGGTTGCCTCCTATCATCCACTCAACAGTATACAGGTGTGTGTGCTTAATATCAAATGGACGCCATTTTCATTAACTCTGTATACAGTTTTTCTTTGCCATTTATATGTATATATGGGACTTAAATTTTGGGGGGTGGGTACATAGAAATATTCATAGTAAATTAAATGTTTGGAATTGATTAAAAATGTTGGGGGAATGATTCTATTAGTGAGGGTCTAGGCATCCTCAACCACCCTAGTGTATGGATTCTTTACTTTTCACATTTTTTTTTTTTTCCAGCCAATCATTAGGTGTTTCTTTAGCATTTATTTTTTTAATTTTTATTTTTATATGAAGCCCATTTCCTCCTGGGTTTTCACTCAGTGTGGTATTGCTGCCAATTGGGGCCCCTGTGATCCGTGGGTCATGGGGGTGGATGAAGTGAAGCTATAAGCAGCTATTCCTTTGCGGGGAGCAGAAGACCTCTCTAGGGAGGTTAGAGTTAGATGGATGCATATATGTACGTAGATAATACTCATGTGTTTAGGTGCATTTCCTTGAGATAGGAAAACTAAAGCAGGTTTATAATAGTTTTGTTTTTTTAATTATGAAGGTATCTTAGAAATGAAGTTGACCTCTAATTAATCCTTTGATAAATTTTTCTACTGTATGATATAAATGTAATAAACAGATGCCCTATGCACCATATTATTTAGAAATAATCCTTTTCTTCTCAATGTCCAAATATGTGCAGACTATATTGATTCATTGCTACTTATATACTAGCAGACTTTATGAATTCCCTCATTAACAGTAATTTTATTACCTCCCAGTATATTAGTATAAAGTTTTTTGCCAAATATGATTTTTGCAAAATCATATAGTCTTCATATGTTTATTCAATATAACCTCTTAAGAATAGTGATGCATCTGGCATTTTATTACATGGCTCTCATTAGACATTTATTTCAGCTTAGGGAAGTGTTCTAAGAAGGATGGTGATAAAAACTAATTCACTATTTTGGTCCCTTATGTTCTTTTTTCTGTGTGAAGTCTAATAATAGCCAGAATAAAGTGTCACAAAGCATCAATCTCCAAGGGATTAACTGAACTAGTAGGAAGTATATTATTCCACCAGATATCAGTGTCTACTAGACATGATTTTATACACGACTATTACACTTGGTAAAATTCACGTGGTTAGTGTTGCAAAAAAGATGAGATATCCACTTCATTTACACATCTTTTTTCACGTCTTTTATGTATATAAAAGACGACATTTTGCCCGCTGGGTAGCTCCTTAACAATTGAGCACTGGACCCGGTTTAATACAGCAGTTTTTATTCATAGTTAACCAGGTAATTACTTGAGATTTCTTTCTGAGAAATATTAGCCAGATGCTCTTAGCCTATTTGTCAGTCTCCCCTCATGCTTTGTACAGGAAGACTGGTAACAGCAGTATAAGTTTCTGTTATGGCCGTAGCAATTTAAGAATCGTTTACATATTGATGTGCGCTTATTTCAACGAGAAGAATCCCCAACATAGGTTCAGTAGGGACGTATGAAGCTCACAAAGGATTCCATAGCGACAATTCCAATCTTTCTGGTGTTAGTGATTCATACTTTCGCAAATATCGATGCCAAAGGCTACTTTCGGAACTGAAACTAAAGAGGGAAATTTTCGTTAATTATTATCTTAACGGGAAACATTAACTGGGGAAGAAACCCAAAATTTATCTGTGTACTGTATGTGAGGGTTAGGTACAGCCAATCAAAAACTATATACTGGTGCACAATTGGCGCGAAGGAACAAAAAATCAAAGACTATGAATATTGAAAAACGCTTGATAATTTTACCAAGTGTTGGTAAACTTTCTTTCATGAGGATTCCATACATCGTTTCCTTGTGATACTTTCCAACTAGTAATTTTATTTTTTCCGTATCCAGTTTTTTATATAATATAAATAACAGAACAGAGGAAAGACAAACAAATGAATAAGAAAATATTCCATACACCAGATTACAGGTGTCCTTCATTCATAAAAAAATCTGTAACAGTTGGACTTGAACAGCCGTAAGTTGAAGTTTGGGAGGAAATCACTCTGGGGAAGCGAATTCCAAAGAGATGCAGTTCGGGGAATAAAAGAATTCTGATAGGTAGAAGTCCTGCAATATGGCAGTGTGACTGTCCAGTCATGAGCACCACCAGATGCCCGTGTAGCGTGGGAGAAGGCGTGGAGAGGTGGCACAATGAATGCAACTTTGTCTGAGCATTTGCCATAAAAGTATCTATATAATAATGCAAGGGAGGCAACATGCCTTCTTACTTGGAGGAGAAGTAGTTCATTTGTAATAGTAGGGTTATTAATAATTTTAACAGCCTTGTTTTGATTTTTTTTCTATTTGTTTTAGTGCTACCTCTCCACATCCATTCCACAAGGGTGAGCAATGTTCCAGCTGAGAGCGCACATGACTCTTAAAAATTATAGCTAGCTGCTCGTCAGTGAAAAAAGTTATACGGACCCTGTACAATATTCCAAGTTTCTTTGAAGCGATTTTAGCTAGTGATTTAACATGAGAGGTCCAGCTGATGATACTGTTATGTGAAACACCGAAAATTTCATACTTCAAGAGACAGGAATACTAATAGCATTGAAGGTAATATAGGAATCTTGTAATATCTGTATATTAGTAAACTGTATACATCTGGTTTTACTAGCATAATGAGACAAGGTTATTTTGTCCCCATTCAGTGATCTTACATAAGTCTTCATTTAGATAGTGAGATACTGAACTTTGCGAATGGGTGTTTAAGTGTGAATAAACTATGAAGTGTTGAGTCATTTGCATGTGAATGGATGGGATTATGAGTGATAGATAAGAGATCATTGATATGAATAAGGAATAGGGTTGGGGCCAGAACTGATCTTTGTGGCACACCAGCATTAATCGAGTGGAAATTGGAATATACATCATCTATTTTAACTCTTTTCTTTCTGTCACTGAGATATGGGGAAAGCAGAGGAACAAAAGACGTTAGGCCATAGCAAGGGAGTTTGGACAGATGGGAACGGTGCCGCACTCTGTCAAAAGCTTTAGAAATATCAAGGGCTACCGCATGAGTTTCTCCATGTTGGTAAATTGGCTGATGGATGGTACAGTATGAGTCAGGAGGTTGGGAATATCAATAGTGGACCTATCATGGCAAAAACCATATTGTCTATGACTAATTAAGCTGTGCTTAATAATTACAATCTCAAATACTTTACAAAGAGAAGACGTGATAGCTACTGGTCTGTAATCAGAGGGGTCAGAGGAACTTCCTTTCTTCGGAACTAGGTGGATATTGGCTTCTTTAGAAGAATCAGGGGGGAAAAAAGGTACGTATGCATAGTCTGAATAATTTTGCTAAAAAAAGAGCAAGTTCATGGGAACCTTTTTTCAAAACAATTGGATTCAATCTTGACCTGGAGATTTGTTAGTTGGTAAATTGTCTAGGATGGATTTCACATATCTAGTCTGTATCTAATATGGAGAAGTTTTTGGAGAGCCAAGTTTTAATACTGGTATGTTCTGGCTGACTTCCTCTAAAGCAGAATTACTGGCAAATGTGTTGGCAAGGATGTTCACTTTACCACGCGAGTCATTTGTAATGTTACCATCTGAAGATTTTAACCCATGGATTGCGCAATTACCTTTTGTTATCCCACCCCTTGGTGTGCAAAAAATGAAGGAAAAAAGTTTTTTTAGTTTTTGATTATTATAAACTTGAAGATAAACATCCAGGGCATCATCTGGTGAAAAGAAAAAATCTCTCTCTCTCTCCGTCTTTGCGAAGGACCATGTGTAAGTTTGCGTAGGGGAGTACAGTAGTGAAAAATGAAAAAAAAAAAAAAAAATTGTTTTTGTTTACTATAAACTTGAAGATTAACATCCAGGGCATCATCTGATGAAAAGAAAAAATCTGTCTCTCTACATCTTTACGTAGCACCATGCGTAAGTTTGCGTAGGGGTCGAGTTGTTTACAGTGATGCATGGCCAGCACAGCCTGAGCTATGGCTTGCAATGCGATGCTTCCCAGCCTGAGATGTGGCTCACAATCCATGGGTTAAAATGGGTGATGACTTAAAGCTATTATTTAAAAACTAAGAGTCGACCAGAATATTCTATTGTCATTAGAACTGTTTAATAATTTGGATGCTTGGTTGTGAAGAAAGTTTGATATAGTGACATTTATTACTTCTTTTGCGTGGTTTCTAGCAATTTAAAATTGACTGAGCAATTCAGTTTTTTTTTTTTTTTTTAAGTAAGGGTTATATGCTAATGACGTTGGGGTTGTTGGTCTGACACAATTGCCATCAAACCATATTGGGGAGTCTGATCTTTTAGTGAATGTTGACTTGGTATGAAAAATTCCATACCAGTTCTTACTAACTCATTAATGTGGGACTGGGTAGAATTGGTGTCACTGGAGAAGAAAGACTGCCATTGAATATCAGCATGATAATCCAAGCGGATCCAAATGGTGACAAGACTTCAATCATGTACTGATGTGGATTATTTGTCAGGAATAGATCCAAGAGATAGGTATTATGGTCAGGATTATCAGGTATTCTTGTTGGTTGTTTTACCAATTGCGTGAGGTTAAACGATTCAGAATACAGCTCACACTCTAGACCATTATCATCAGTCCTGGCTGAAAACAATAACCATTCTACAATGTGGACATTAAAATCACCCAAAACGATAATTTCAGTGCTACGGGTAAGGTTAGGGTTAGCCCTAGAACACTTACGTGGGGTAGTCATTACCCCACACTTTTTGTTTTTTGAGCTCACTGAGTAGCCCACATCACTAGCGTCTCAGTGTCTCCAATAGCTTTATGTGGCTGTGAGCTCTAGCAGTGGAAGGTAGTGTCTTGGTGCCCACTTGCTTGTGGCAGCATGTAGAGGGGTTGTTGGGTAAAGTTTACCTCACGGCAGTGTGGACATATAAATGCCTGTGGGTGCGTTTTACCCTATTACACTCAGAAAATAAGGAGAGGACAGGTGGTAGGCTACCAGACCTCCCAATGCTGGCAGAAAGCAGAGCTCCCATGGTTTGGTTCTCATTGTGTGGGAGGAGTGAAGACAGAAAGACATGACATGGGTGCAACACCTTGCCGCATCTACCCCTTCTGTGTTGGCTGCACTGAAAAATTATCAGGTAAGAACTTTGCAATCAATCACTTAGTATTCATTTACAAGGGTAATTAATTGTAAAAAAATCTTATTGTGCATACATCATTTTTGGAATTTCAAGAAAATCCCCCTTATAAGTTATTGTTCATTTGCAGGAGTAAATAAATAATAATAAAAAAAAATTGCCCAAGATCTTCTTTTGACTCTCAAAACATAACACTAATCATGTTTTATCATTTAGTGTTCATAGACAGCTAAAATATTGAAAAAAATATATATATATATTGCAAAAACCGTATTTTCACTCTAAAACAATAACTCTTTGGGCACTCTCCCGTACCGTTCCTAATGGGGCCAGGATGCTGTGGCTCCATCAGCTGAAGCTACTATGGCCTAGGAGTGTGTGGATCAATACTGAAGTCTTCAGCTGGAGTCTTATTCATACATCAGATATTTTAGTACAGTCATATTGTAACCTTAAGTGTTTTTTAGTATTTTTTTTGTGTTCCCTAAAATATTTAATTTTCGTTAATAGTCATTAAAACGGCATGGAAAATAAAAGTAGAGGGGTTGTATTTGCCATATAATGTTTCTGATTGAATAAAATTTAATCACAACAATTTTTTTTCATTTCTCCAAAAAGGGGTAAACTTTACCCCACATAAGTGTTGACGTGACTGGGACATAAGGTAAGTATTCTAGGTTTAGACAACTGTGTGGATATGGAGTAAAATATACTGGGTTCTGAAGAATCATTGGGAAAGCGATAAAGTACACAGACTTATTTCGTAGTATTTAGATAATTTACTATATATAGTCAATAATCATAAACAGCTGAAGTTCAAAACAGTGTCAACTGCAAATTCAGATTTGATATAACAACAAGTGCCACCCTTGTTGCAGAAGTTTGTGAGGAGTTGGTAACCAGGAAAACAAAATGGAGATATTTCAGCAAAGGGAGTGATTTGGGGTTCTGTGGGGAATAGGGCTAGAGGGGATACTGACTGGAGAAAGAAGTGAATGGAATTCAAATTGGTACTTAGACCACGGATATTAGTGAAATAGAAGGTTGCATCCGCACTTCTCCGCTTACGAGCAGGAACAGTTTGTGCAAGAGCCGCTGTCAGCACAGTCACTGATATCGACCAGGAGGACCCTGTGCCACCAGCCCTACCCTACCGGTGGTGACAATCCAAGATACCACCGGATTTGCAGATATTAATGCAGCAGCCATTGCTAAGTGGGGATGAAAATAGGAGTGATATCTAACGTGCATGTAGTGTGGTGTTGACAGTGGAAGGTAGAAGCATTATGAGAGTATGCTGGCCTATTCTTTGTGTTAATGAAAACACTGATAATGTTCAGCAAAGGGAGATGGTCAGGTACAGGTCCTGAGGGCTGGTGAAACGGGAGCTCCAGCTCTACCTGTCACCAGCCTGCCAACCACCTCGGGAGTACCTCCCTGCTCGACTGGTGCTACAGTCCAATCCCTAATTGATTAGTCTTCTCGGGTCTTCAAAAACTATTATCGATCATTTGGGATATCATTGTATTTTTCCTGAGCAATACTTTTTGATCAGCTGTATAAGGACAAAGGTAGTAATGTATATCCGTCTCTTTACGTTTGTAAACGCTATAAGCTTGGCTGTATTTCGTCCATCTTAAGTTCGTGCATTGTACAAGTATTAGGGCGATGTTGTAACTCTGTCAGCCTACAGAATGTTCGTGCGCAAGATATGTAATAGCAATGGTGCTACAAAATGTGATTCCGTGCGCTCTTACCCCGATTTCCACTTGTATAACCATGAGCAAAAGTTTAGTGACAATCCATGGCATGAACTGTGTCCTGTCTTCCATATTTCTCATTCAGCATCAAACGACACAGAGTATCCTTTCTTCCCTTACTCGTATTATGTGCTTTATATTTCTGTCACTTAAAAATATTTCACGTAACAACTTCCGTTAACACAACTGCTAGAGAAGTCTATTTATCTATCTGTATACCTAAGCTGCTTCCCCCAAAGAAAGGGAGGTAGCCGAGACAGGACGACATAACCCCAAATTACTCATCCACACAAACATATTCATTTACATCTTAGCCCCAAGGGTAGAGAAGTGAAGGTGAAATGTTGTTCATGACTGTACGTTCTCCCTCTCACCATTAAAAGCGCTCCCCTCTTTTACCTCCACTCAGATCCCTCCATCCCGTGTTTTGCTCTTCCCTTTTCTCTCCTTGTCTCCCTCCATGCTTTCTCTCTCCTTCTTGTTTTCTCAGTCTCTTTGTTTAGCCATTCCATTGTAGCACCTTCGTTTTCCTACTTTCTGTCCTCTTCCTCTACTGATGGTCCTTTTTCAGTCTCCCCCTCTCATTACCTACGACCTTCTCCCTCTTTCGCCTTGTCCTCTTTTCCCTTCTAATCTTCCCTCTGTTCACTCTCTGTTTTCTCACTACAACTAATCTCTCTCTCTCTCTCTCTCTCTCTCTCTCTCTCTCTCTCTCTCTCTCTCTCTCTCTCTCTCTCTCTCTCTCTCTCTCTCTCTCTCTCTCTCTCTCTCTTATACACATATCCTGTTATTCACATTCCTCCATTGCCCTTGTTACGCCTTGTACTTTTCTTTTGCCCTCTACTCTCTCTCTCTCTCCTTCTTCTTCTTCGTTTGACCATATCCTCTCTTCCTCTCTCACTTGCTTCCACCTCTTCCTGTCTATCTCCCTCACCCTCTTCTCCCCGCTCCCACTCCCTCACGTCCTTCGTTTTAGCTATATTGTGTTTCGCTCCCTTCCCTTATCTCCCACCTCCCCTACCTGTCACTCCCTTACCCTTACCCTCCCCATATCCTATCTCCTTCGTTCACCATTTCTCAAACTTCTGCCTCTCCCACAATAAACTTTATTCTCCCTCCCTCCCCCTCTTCCCCCTTCTCCCATTCCCTTCCCCTCTCCCTTCTTCAAGTACATACTCTTTCCCTCCCTCACTCCTTCCCTCAGTCTCTATCCTCCTCTCCCTCAGCTGTTTCTTTTCCTACACCCTGTTCCTCTCTGTCACCCTCTTTTTATCCTATCCCTCTCCCTCTCATTTAACTAATTTCTCTCCCTCACTTTTTTCAACTCCAAGTTGTTCAGCCACATCCGGTCACCCTTCCCGTTCCGCTCCTGCCATCTCCTTCAATATCATCATCTTAACCTCATTTTCTACAGTGAACGCTCTCAAGTTCCTATGATTCTTTCATAGTTGAATAAAGTCATTCGGCGTTACCTGAAATATAATACTAGAGTTACCCTTATCATCATAAGGTAAAAATTGGGATATGTATGACTAGAACAATGAAATGGAGAAGAAAAAATCAGGAGAATTATCATCTGAATGCCTAATGAAGGAACCACATATCCATCTTCTGCTCATTCTGTCCTTATTCACCATCTTCCAATTCAAATTCCTCATGACCCTTGATGGGTAGGTTAAGAAACAAGCAGAAAAAGACTGAAGTCAATTAGTCTCTTCAACTGAAGGCGTCATTGTTTGTTTCATTGCTGCTGTCTCCTGGCAATTCATTCAGCTTGTGAAAGATCTCTCGCACCGAATAGGTTCACGAAGCTTGTGCCTAACCCTTTCAGGCTGACAAGTCTCTCAGAATGTGAATAAAATCGTCTCAGTGTTGGAAGTACATGATGAAAAATAATCATTTGAGTCAAGTGGTAAATTTTCATCTTACAGTTTAACACTTTGAGGCTTCTGTAACTATCTCAGCTGAATGCATCATCTGGTGTTAGCTGAAATGGAATACTAGAATTGTCCCAACCATGAGGGAGTTAAAGTTGACAGTATTTAAGCTCTCAACCTCCCAGACTAACCTCCAACAGAAGGATATCGTTCGGTATTAGCTTATAGTGTGATAGTATGGTTGACACCATGAAATGGTTGACACAGTGAAAAGGTAACTTTTTGAGATTAGCAGACAACAGGTTGCTTGACAAACACCCGATAGAAGGAGCCATTCTTTCAATCTACCAGGCTATAAAAAAGGTGGCACCCGAGTCATGTGCATTTCATCACAAACTTCACCCATTCACTTTGGCAGCTTTTTATTTTTTTTTGCTTCCACAGGGTTATACATCGCTCATACCAGCTTTGTATACCCATTTAATTCATTCTCCCTGTGCACGTATTATTTAGTGTATTTTTGCTACATTCAGACGATCTTACTCAGCTTAGGGAAACCCCTTGGTAGTGATGGTGTTTAGAATGGCTAAACACCATCACTACCAAGCCTAATGAAATCGCCTGGAAATAGGAAGAATGAACCAGTAGACATGGAAATGTCCTAAGCATAACCTTTTTTTTTTTGAGCTAATTATCCATATACGTATATTATAGCCCTGCAACTGTTAGACAAGTTTCTTCAGCTTTGATGTTTCCGTCTATCAGTATTTCGTCATAAGTCGAATAAAATAATTGCGACAATGAGGTAAATTAAAAGACGTCATCGTACTGAAGGTACTAATATCACTGGACTGGGTTAGATAAAGCCTTCATTAAACTCTTCAGTGCAATTTTTCTAATCTAAATAATATCACTTGGTGTTAGTATGAGTAAACTAAAAACGGCGTCAGGATATTGAAAAGTTAACTTTTCACCCACTCTGGCACGTAATGAGAAAACACTGGTGTATTCAACCTCTCCCCTCTCATGATGTCATACCCACTTTATTCTTGTTACCATCAGCCGATTTTACTCAGCCAGGTGGGGACGTTCAGACTTAGACGTAAGCCAGCAACATTAAGAGTAAAATGGAAAGACGTACTGGTACTGAACGTATCAATTTTTACAGTTTAATATTTTCAATTAATACCATCCACTCACTCGATGTAGTGCTGCTCTCGGGTGTCTGCCCTTTCCTCTCCATCCTTCTTCCCTTCCATTCTCTTCTGGTTTTCTTTCCTTAATTCTTTCCACTTCCTTCAACTTGTGGGTGATTACACTGAGTGACAAGCCAAATGGTTCCCTGTTCACCAGGAAACCATTTACTGCGGTGGGTGGTAATCATATAACCAAATTTTGGCGCCTGCTGGTTTAGTGGGTAATTATTGCGCTCCAATCCGATTGAGCCGATGAAGGTTTATATCCAAGGGGTGGTTGGGGTTGATTGCTCATGTAATGCCACTCAGGGATGAGTGAGGCTGGTCACTCTCATCTTAAATGTCGGGACCAACTGCCTAGCCCCGGGCTCCTACGCTCCTTATGGGGCAATGTAGGATTGGATGATGGATGGATGGATCACTACAAAATGGACACTATACGCTGTTCATTTTAGCCTCTCCTAAAACTATCATCTTTCCATCTTGATTGCTGAGCTGCACCTAGTGTTTAACACTAGAATATGATGCTAAGCATGGAGAAATACTATGGGAAGAAAGCAAAGCTAAAGTGTTATCTTTTCTGACATTAAGCTGCAACAAGGGATTAATACTAAAATATGTTTCTAGTCATAAAGAGCCGCTATGAAAAAAAACGTAGCACCAATATGCTGTCTTATTCTGCCACTGAGCTGTAGCAAGATATGAACTTTAGAATATAATGTTGGTCATGGAGGCAATGTAAAGCCAAAATGTTTTTTATTCTGTCATCGTGCTACGGGCACTAGGCTGCAATTGGACGAAAATCTCCGCCAAGTTAAGGTGAACAAACCATATCGCTCCTTCATGCAGTCTTGTTATTGCCTCTCTGCTCATTACTGCTGCTTCCATTTTCTCACCCTCTCTCATCCTGCCGATGCAAATATCACACACCCTATCGAAGTCTCTCTTGCCCTTTCTACATTACTCCCCTTTTCTACACGTTGCTACATTTTTCATACAAATTCGCCCTCAGTCTCTTCCCCAGTCCTCGCCCTCTCTCCCTCCTACATCCTTTTTCACCCATTCTCCCCCACTCCTCCTTTCCTCCATCCCTCACCTTCTCCCACAATCTGTCTCTCGTCTTCACTCTCCCTCCCTTAAATTTTCTCCCGCCTCACCTTGTCTCACTCATTCCCCACCCCCCTCTCTCTCTCTGATTTTCTTTCATTCCCTCCATGCTTCATCCCTCTCTTTCATTCACAATCTGACCCTTTCCCTGCCCCTCCCTAATTCTCCCTCTTACACTCCCTCTTCCTCCTTCATTTTCTCTCCCTCTCCCTCTTTTCGTTCCCTCCCCTCCCTCACCCTCTCTCTCTCCCTCGCCCACACTCGGTATCCCCTCCCTCACCCTCTTCATTTAACTCTTTCTTTCACTCTGCAGGTGACACTCGCTCTCACCCTAACGTTGACCCTCTCTTTCATCTTCATCTCTCACTGCAGCTTTTACTCTTCGTTTCACTTATTTTCATTGCTGTCTCTGCCTCCATTTTAATTTTCTGTGCTTTTCTCTTCTGTATTTCTTATTAAGATAATTTTTGACACATCCCGTCCACCCAAACCCCTATCAACTATTTAATTCCTGCCTCCGATTATCCACCTCTCTTCCCGAATATCCTCCTGTCTCTACCTCCCTGTCTCCTGAATCTCTCTCTCTCTCTCTCTCTCTCTCTCTCTCTCTCTCTGCTCCTTATTCTCCAATTTCCTTCTTCACTGTTTGTATCCAGATTCTGTCCCACCACACTTCTCTGTCTCACTTTTTTCTCTCACCCCAAGCCTCTGAACTACGCGCAGCCAGGACAGACAGGAAGAGTAGAAACAGGCCACGACGGAACACCATCCTCTTGTGTGTATGTGTGTGTGTGTGTGTGTGTGTGTGTGTGTGTGTGTGTGTGTGTGTGTGTGTGTGTGTGTGTGTGCGTGTTTTACTCTGACATGGCCTAAAACTGAAATCTCCTCATCAAGTCACTCTCAATTCTTGTAGTAGGAATTAAAGATGAATACAGTGAGTTGATCTTAAGTTATTATCTTCAGAGGAAATCTAAGTTGAGCAGGGTATGTCTTACAGAGACTTAATATAATAAGTAAATCTAGTTGGGCCCCTCTTTCTTGTTCACTCTCTCCACTCCCTGTCGGTCCTAATGCTAGCCTCCTTCTCAGCTCTGCTTCCTAAATTCTGGTGAAGCAGAGGTCGTGTCAAGTGTGTTACACTGTGGTTGGAAAGTTCCAGAAACCTGTGTGTGAGTATGTGTGTATGTGTGTGTATGATCACTAGGCTTTGTTCGTAAGCTATCTCGCTGACACACTACCTATATCATCCCGTGACTTGCTACTTCCTGTGTATTGTCAGCATTCCCTCAGTTAACTTGCAAATCATTTCCCTTTCCCTTGCTTGCTTGAAGCTCTGTCTATTTATCTATTTATCTATCTATCTATTATGATTTGTAATTATAATATGGACTCATAACATTGCTCGGCCACGCCGCTGAAGGTCCTCCAACAGCAATCATTATTGACATATGTTAATCTATTAGTATATAATATTGATTATAATATTGTATACATATAATATTCATAGTAAATTGCAATGATTCAGTAATATTACATTTTAAACAAGTTGTATACATATTTGAATAAATGCATTAAAGGTAAACTATTTAACTGTAATACAGTATGTACATGGGTTATTGTAGTGAAATGCATACATGCAAGAAAAAAAAATAGTTTAAAATTAAGATTATGGTAAGAGTTATTAATATTTCATTTAAAGATAATGGTACTGGTATGCCATACTTCTATATCATGGATCATTCTTCTTTGTATTTATTTTTTATTTTTTTTAATATATATACATATATAATTAATACTATATACAAAATATGTACACTTCATTCAGGGGGGTTAACTTGGATGTTAACTCTCCCCCCACTAAATACTGACTCCAAATTTGCAATTCTTGCATGCATTCTGTGCATTGCGAACAGCAGTACTGCAAATACAATGCAGAAGATTATAAAGACAGTAGGTGCTGGTCTATACACATAATATGGGTTGAACATACTTAAACTCAAATCTTCCCAGGGCTTCATTGTTTCATTGATCAGTTGCATAGTTTCAAACTTAGGTGAAGTCAACTTAATACTTGTGCTCATGTTTAAGTCCATATCAGGCAGTGGGTGGAAATGTTTGTGTGTATGATTGAGGATGGCGTAGTCATTGATGCTGGATAAAGTAGACATGGCTGGTGTAAAGACCGCACAGTGGTCTGGTGCTATGTATACTCCTGAGGCTGAAGTATGAGATGGTGGTATATCTGGACAGACTATGTAAACTGATGTGTTATGAGTGAAATAAAAAAACTGTGAGTGTCCGATGCGTTGATGGTGTACAAGCTTATCTGGAGCAAAAGTGAAGTTGCAGTGATTATGAATATTGTTATTTCTGATGATAGCCATTTCACAAGGGACTGTATCAGTAGGCTGAAACGTGAAAATGTACGCAGGACAAAGATGAACAGCATGTAAGGATGTGCAGCACTTTCGCATGGGTTTCGCGAGATTTTCTAGATAAGAAGGTAATTCATACAAGTAATCCAGACTTATTTCAGTACTCATGACGTCTTTTACGACTGAAGTCGTGACCGTTGGAGCTATGAGGCATCCTTGTCGTACTATGTGTTGGGGGTCTAAGTGCGCATATCCTCTTGCTATGTAGAGGAGAATCCATAGCATAAGTCCCTTCACCGCTACCTACCAAAAAAAAATCTATTAATTTCCTAATATGGTCATGCTGTGGTCGATGATAGTGATGATGTGCATTACGGTTGATTGTTATTTCATTTATAGAAGGAGTTTAAATCGATATTTAATTCTCGTAAATGATGTACTGTAGATTTTATTGGAACAGTTGCACCTATATATTGATTGTTTGGTATATGACCTTAAATTCTTTTTGTAATCATTGTTGTTTTCTTGCTTGGTTTCTTGAGGTACGTTCGCCTGTTCGGTTGTATCCGATGCTGAATAATTATTGGATAATTCCCTTGAACCTCGTTTTAAATGGTCAATATGAACTTGTTTCTCTTCGCCACTTGACAGTGACTTAATTAAAACTTTGTTTGCTTGTATGTTAATTACTCTGTATGGACCCTCAAATTTTGGGGATAATTTATTGTCTCTCGTATGAATGATACCATAAACAATGTCTCCTAAGCTGATAGGTGAATCTCTTGCCTTCATGTTAAATGCCTCCGTCATTTCTTCCTTGGACATCGTTAATTGTTTTTTGACTCTTTTGTGTATGTCCTGGAAATCACGTAAACGGAGTTTAGTCATCGTAATTGTATATGGGCAGACTGTCACCTTCAAGGAGCTCATATGGTAGTTTTTTATCTGTCCCATGTATAGTGAAATGTGGTGTGTCACCTATGGATTTATTTATAGATCCATTAATTGAGGTTTCTACTCTGGGAATCCAATCATCCCAGCTTGCAAAATTTTCACTGAGAATGTGTCGTAGCACATCTAATACTTTTTTGTTTTGTCTCTCTACTAACCCATTGGATGCTGGGTGATAGGCTAAAACATTAACCTTTTTAATGTTGTATTGTTTACATATTTCTTGTAAGATCTCAGAATTAAATTCTCATCCATTATCACTTATTAGTACCTTTGGGGTAGTAAAGAGACATATTACATTATCTGTTATTGCCTTTGCTACTGTCTCTACTGTCTTATCTTTAATTGGAGCTAAAATGACATAACGGGAAAAATGATCCGTTGCTACGAATAGGTATAGGTTATTATTGTATGATAATGGCATCTTGAGTAAATCAACAGCGACAACGTCCCATGGTTGATGTGGTACAGGGTAATTACCCATCGGTGCAGGTGTGATTGGGTATCCTTTGTGTTTTGCACATGATTCGCATCTGTCTATATGATTGTTTATATCTTTTCGTAATGACGGCCAGTAACATAACAGCTGGGCTTGTTTGAATGTCTTATCCTTTCCAGGATGTCTTGCATGTGGGCTATCGTGTGTTGTTCGTAATACTTGGGGTATCATGTCATTAGGTACTACCAACTGGTTAGTATTTCTTTGGCGTTTTGGTTGTTTCTGGTTAATCTTGTATAATGTATTATTGACCATTGTGAATTGTTCGAGTGGTACATGCAGTTTGGGTAATTGTATGTCATCTCCACTTTCTAACTTGTATATAACTTTAGACCATATTGGGTCAAGTCTTTGTGCTTTTGCGATATCATCGTGGTTTGAGATATTTCCTTTGAAATCTAATGCCGCGACCTCAATTGTGTTCGGGTTCATAGATAATGCGTTAGCTACTATGTTCATTTTACCTTGTATATAATGAATTTGTACATTGTAGTTTTCAACTGTACATTTCCATCTTGCTCTCCTCCCAGAAAGGAGTTTTTCTTTAAACACCCACTAGTGGTTTATGGTCGGTGAATAAGCGGATTTCGTAACCATATACCAAATCTCGCTTTTTTAATGCAAATACCACTGCAAGTGCCTCTAAGTCTGTAGTGCAATAATTTTTCTCTGCACCTTTTGTTTGTCTGCTGGCAAATGCAATTGGTTGATTCTTTTCTCTTTTATCTTCCTGCATCAGTACAGCCCCTAATCCTTTAATTAACTGATGCGTCTGTACAAATAAGAAATGATTTTGTGTAATCCGGATATGCTAAACAAGGTGTATTTGTTAGTTTAATTTGTAGATTGTTAAATGCCCTTTTTTGTTCTTCCCATTGGAATATAGCATCTTTTTTGAGTAGTTGGAATAGAGGAAAGGCTATATGAGAGAACTGTGGTACGAATGACCTATAGTACCCAGCTAGACCTAAAAATTGTCTAACTTCGTCAGTCGTAGTGGGTTCAGGAATATCTCTCACTGCCTGTATTTTGTCATCAGTGGTGTGAATACCTTCAGAACTTAATTTGTGGCCTAAGAAATTTATTTCCTTAAAGCAAAATTTGCATTTAGAAAGCTTAATTTTTAAACCAGCATCACTAAGCTTTTGTAAGGGTAAGTCTAATTTCTTGAGATGATCCGTAATATTCTTCGTTGCGATTATAATATCATCAAGATAAACAAATATTCCTTGTCCTAAAATTCCGGACAACACGTAATTCATAAGGACAACACGTAATTCATAAGACGCTGGAATGTGCCTGGGGCTGTCCTCAGTCCCATCGGCATCCTTGTATATTAGTAGTGGCCTCTGTTTGTGGAAAAGGCATTGTATTTACTCCTCTGCAACCGGTATTTGATAATAGCCATTTAGTGATCAGGGGTCGGCAACCCTAGGCACGCGTGCCAGACTTGGCACGTGAAGTGATATACTATGGCACTCAACGTGATCCAGTGTAACAAAGAAAATATTGAAAATGCAAAGAGAGAGAGAGAGAGAGAGAGAGAGAGAGATGGGCACATCCTTTCTTACTAAATCAATTAACACTGTCGCTAGAGTGTTAAAAAATCTTACCTGACACGCAAAGTGGCGAAAAAATTGGCATTAATTATAAATTGGCACACCCTGTTCAAAAGGTTGCCGATCCCTGTAGTAGATCGATGGTTGAGAATATGTTATTCTCAGGTCCAATATTCTGTAGAACGTCGCTTAGCAATGGCATGGGAAATCGGTCCGGGATTGTGTGATTGTTTAGTTTACGGTAATCTACTACCGCACACATTTCTCCATTTCGTTTGGGCACGAAGAATAATGGGGCATTCCACGGGGAGACTAAAGGCTCAATAATTCCAAGTTTTAACATTTCATCGACATACTGATTTGCAAGTGTACGTTGAGAGTGTGGGATGCGGTAGGCTGGTACGAAAATTGGTGGTGTTTCTGGGTGCACATTAATCTTGTGATTAATCAGGTTAGTACACCCTAATTGTTCTCCGGGTAATGCTACGGTGTCCCTGTGTGTTTCCAGCAGGGTTAACAAATCATTTTCTTCATCAAATTCACCTGAGTGAGTTAAATTCTCTTTTATGCTTTCTCTATCCGTAGATTTTATCTCACTTGTCACTCCAGCCATAACTATTTCCTTCACAGGGGCTGGACATTTTTCAATATTAACTATGCAAGTCCTCATTTTTTAACTGAACTTCCCCATTCATGTGATTAATTATGAATATCTGAGTTTGCCCTTCGTCGTTCATCTGACATAATGCGTTTTCTACTGACAATCCCTTTACTTTACATAATTCTTCTAAGACAAGAACAGTACTATTCCGTAATTTGCTCTTTATGGTAACTTTCATATAGAAATTAGGTGGTATAACTAAATCATTGGTGAGATGGGCTGGAAAAACTGATAAATCAGTACTGTTATCTGGGTCACTAATTCTGGAGGCTGGGGCTGGTGGTGGGAGTGGATCTATACACTCATCTGTTTGTGTATGTTTGTTTAAGCCTTTAATATTACCAATTCTTTTTGGTTCTCTTTTACTAATCGGTGAGGGCTCTGATGGTATTTCCTCCATGAATTCATTGTCAAAGTCTATTCCATTCATTTGTGGGAGTATAGTTATGTTCTCTGCTCTCGTGGATCTTAAGCCCAGTAACATATGAGCTTTAATTGCTAAGTTTTCAACGATATAGAAAAATGCAGAGAATGGTCTTGTAGTCTCTGTGAAACTGATATTTAACCTTATCATACCTTTCACTGTAATTTTTTTTCCATCTACCGTATATAAATCTAAATCAGCTTCTTCCAGAAAAGTTACTTTCTTCTTATTTTTAAGAATTCTATTTATTTCTTCTTGTGTTATTAAGTTAACTGGAGAGCCTGTATCTAAAAATAAGGAAACGTTTTGATCCTCACATACAGCTGGTATCAAGATACACTCATTTCCCAACATGCCTCCTATGTGAATTTTAGACTTGCTTTTCTTTACGTTTGTTCGTTTTTTGTTATGACTTGGTTTTCCCCCGATTTGAACATAGACACAATTTTTTCTACTGTTTTGCAGTCACTGGTCCAGTGTCCTTGGTATCTATGATGCCTGCAGTAAGGACCAAATCCTTGTGTCTTTTGTCTATCCTCTTTTGCTTTGATAAAGCATTCATACCTTGTGTGTCCTGGTTTTGCACAATAATGATATAGAATGGACCTATCTCTTGACCGTGACCTACGAGATGACTTCCCATATATAGTGTTGATTATGGCGCGAGACCTGCTTGGGCTGTGCGAAAACCTATGAAACTGCCTGTAGCCTGGTGTTTGTGATCGAACCCTCGTCACGTTTAGTTGTTTGCTCTGCCTGCTTTCGGGTCGCGATCGATTTTGTTCTCTGTTTGGGGTTGGTGTAGATGTTTTCACAGCTGATACTGTCTCAGGTACTCTCATTCTACTAGAATGTGCGGGTGTGTCAACCATACCTGCTTTACTGCACTGCATCTCTACCTCGTTCATTAAGTCTAGTAACCACATGCCTGGGGTGTATGCGATCGTCTTGGCGATCTTAAGGGTCCTATCAGGTAATTTACACAAGGCAGCTACATAACCAATGATGTCCACGACGAGGTCTGGGGACATCTTTCCATCATCTGTTATCCAGTTTGAGTTTTCCAAAGTAATTAACAATGTTCTTTTGATTGTGGAGACATCAGCAGTTATTTCACTGAGCACATGGTTTGTAGTGTGCTCCCTTACAAGATCTACAATCTTATGTAATTCTGGATTTATACCTGGCAAAAAGTTCGTACCTCTAGAAAATTTCTTCAAAAATTCAGTTTTAATTGCTTGCTGGACATCTTTCTTGGCTTATGCAAGATGAAAAAATGGCAATTTTCTCTTGTTCATCGAGTATGTGGCGCTTGATGAACATTTGTTCGCACTGACTGACCAATGAAATGACGTCAATACGATCTTTTTCTGTGCCAGAGAATTTTGGGGCAGTTTTATCTTCATAGTAAACATAAACATGAGGTGGGGATGTTTGATCTGCAGTATTTGTTTCATGATTCATTTTCACTGTTTGCTCTGTTAATTTAACTTGGACTTGTTTATCGTTGTGTGTGGGAATGGTGGAATATATTCGGCCGGAACGGTGAACCCTGTTAAGTGTATTGGTATACATGTGCAAGTCAGCGACAAAGTCCTCACTTGCTACGTCAGAGGGGGTTTCCCACTCATCATCTGGAACTGACGTATTTGTTTCTTGATATTTAGTTTGTGGTGAGGTTTGTACAATGGGTGTGTTGCCTTGGTGCTCTCCTAATTGTGAATCTGTTGTTGGAGCTAATTGTGTTTCATCTGGTATTAACTTGGGTGGTGGCGATAATATCCCTGTCATTAAGATATGGTGTTATGAAATACGCCTTTTGTTTATGTCTTAACTAAATAGATGAGTAAATGAGTTGTAATAAATGATAGATAGTGAGTGTATAAGTGTATATATAGAAATAAGTAAAGGAGTTGAATATACCTAATTTTAGCACTGAGAAGAAATGAGTAAGTATAATTTCATCCACTTGATACTGATCGTAGAGGCGTGTCGATGCAACTGTCGATCTCGGAAGAAAAATGCAGGGTTGATTGAAGGTCTCTTGATAATTCTAGGGCTGTGTTGATGGACGATCTTACTCAGGAAATTCCATGGCCTGGTGCTTGTGGTGGGTAACAGCTGTAGTCACAGACAAACCTCAGCATAGAACGTCAAATTTCCAACTCAATACTGTGGAAATAAATGAGTATGAGTAGGAGCTATGTGAATCATGAGTAATGAGTAGTGGATGAGAAGTGCCTGATGTCAGTCACACGTTGCTTAGCGTGGCCCTATGTCAGCAAACTCGCGCTGTGATGTCATCTCAGCACATGGTGACGTCGGCTTCCCACACTGGTAGCTGTGGTGAATACTGAGTAGCAATGCTTAATCTGGGTGAAGAATGGTGAGTAAGACGTGTTATAAATGTGGCTCTGGTGTTTTGCTGCGTGTCTTGACCTCTGCGTCAGTGATGGAGGTAGGCGGGAGAGAGTGTTGGGGTTTTGTATGCTTGTTGCTTTGGTCTTTCTCTTTCTTTACTTGCTTTGTTTTTTATTCTTCTTGCTGTTGCTTGAAGTTACGTGAAGATTATAGAGTTGTTTTGTAGACTTGTAGGCTCTTTGCATTGTAGGCTGTATTTTGTAGGAATTCACTGTAGAACTGAAGCTAATCTTGTAGAGTCTCGCCTGCTTTTGTAGAAATTCGCTTTTGATTCGGAGACGATGTCCGTAGATTCGCTGGCCACCTAATGTCACTCTCGATTCTTGTAGTAGGATTTAAAGATGAATACAGTGAGTTGATCTTAATTTATTATCTTCAGAGGAAATCTAAGTTGAGCAGGGTATGTCTTACAGAGACTTAATATAATAAGTAAGTCTAGTTGGGCCCCTCTTTCTTGTTCACTCTCTCCACTCCCTGTCGGTTCTAATGCTAGCCTCCTTCTCAGCTCTGCTTCCTAAATTCTGGTGAAGCAGGGGTCATGTCACGTGTGTTACGCTGTGGTTGGAAAGTTCCAGAAACCTGTGTGTGAGTATGTGTGTATGTGTGTGTATGGTCAATAGGCTTTGTTCGTATGCTATCTCGCTAACACACTACCTATATCATCCCCTGACTTGCTACTTCCTGTGTATTGTCAACATTTCCTCAGTTAACTTGCAAGATCATTTCCCTTTCCCAGGCTTGCTTGGAGCTCTGTCTATTTATCTATTTATCTATCTATCTATTATGATTTGTAATTATAATATGGATTCATAACAATCACAAATGTCCTGTTTAACGATAGGTCAGTACTAGAATATGATGGAAATCATGAGGAAATGTTATCGAAAGGATGTAAAGCTGTCTTTGTTTTAGCCATTGAGTTACGTGAAATAAGTTTTGATACGTCGATACTCTGGGTAAAATTAAAATGAAAAAGTATAGATCCTGAGCACTCCCAATCTTTTATTGATCACTGTCAGCAGAATAAAATAATTTCGTGTTAGCTGAAATAATATAAAATAGTTATTCTAAACATTAAAGAGGTTGCCGATTCAATCTACTGGCAATTTCATTTGATTTACTTTTCGTACATACAGACGATTTCATTCATCTTAGAGAACCCCTTGTAGTGAAGACGCTAATGAAAGCAATATTACACATCTGCATATCGGAAAGTCTGTCATGAATTGAACAAAGTCAGCTGGAGGTAGCATGGAAAAAAATAGCGTAACCGATTGGATGTGGCTAACGTATTTGTGTAACTGGCAAAAAAAACACCATGATTACAACACACAACCTTTGCTTTGAAAATCAAGGTCCCTATTACCTTTCTAGGTGCTATCAGACGGTGTTAAGAAAAATATGCCACCTCAGTGACTGATGGTCATGTATAATTTATTCTTGCCACCTTCAGATGATTTTATACGGCTTGGAAGAAACTTTTCGAATTGTAGTTTGTTATACAGGACGGCCCATAATAGCACTTTACTAGATACTCACCTGCACTATCCTGTGCACTGCGAGAACGGCCCATTCTGCTGGTGTGGGCATGGGCGAGACAGTGGGAGTAAGAAACGAAATAATGATGCAGGATAAACATTGATAATTCAGCGTCCACAAAAAAAAAAAAAATACGCTTGTTGGTGCTGGTGGGTGAGGGGAAAGTTTTACAACGCTGTAACCCATACAAGTGACCCAACTGGAGACAGGCAGTTGCAGACGATAACTTCTTTAAGTTACAATGATGCAAAACTCTCGCCTGTGCCAGGCACCATGTAGTGTGGAAGTGGCTTAACTATGCCTGCCCCATCCACACAACCTACGAGAAATTGCTTTTTCGAAAGGTAAGAGGAGGTTATATATGGACTACCTTGTATACTGTTTTCAGCGATGCCTTCAGTGGAGCTATGGTGGCTGGATCAGTAGTATACTAGTCTGGTGATGAGTGTGCCCCGAGGTATGGCTGGCATAATTTATGAAGTGTGTTATAAGTGTGCCGTTGCACATTCCTACATGTGCCTCTGTTGAATCTACCAGTGGCATGCACACACTCTCACACATGGAACATAGTGGTTGGAGAACCTTAACACACACACGCACACAGATGTAAATATATATATATATATATATATATATATATATATATATATATATATATATATATATATATATATATATATATATATGATAGATAGATAGATAGATATACATTTATTTATTTATATACATAATATCCGCTGCTTTCCCATTCTTCAGCTGCATCACAGCTTTCTTCATCAACATCATCAACCTTCATTGCTTGCTCATTCTTCAGCCGCTTCACAACCTTCTTAACCTTTGCCAATGTTACGTTTCCTAGCACTACATTCTTTCGTTACACACCACGAAAGCTAATAATGTTAAGAGCCACTATGCTCTCACCATCCCCATTCTTCGGCTTTTCGAAATATGTTTTCCATATTCACCTTACTTCAGTTCTGGTAGTAAGTATTCTTATACTTTCATCCCTCGCACTTTCACAGTTCTTTCCCTGTTCACTTCAGCACTTTAGCACCTTTTTCCAGAACAGGTTTCTATTTTCTGAGTAATTTTCATTAATTTTTCTTTAAAAATCATGTAATTCCTTCACTTTTCCTCTTACTAATCTATTCGCGTGCTCCTTAGTCTACTCTTAGTGTACTCTTGTCTTTCGTTTGAGCGTCTTTCTTGCACCCACTCTAGCTAATTCTTCCTCTTCTCCTCCACTACTCTTTCAGCCTCTTAATCCCACCACACTGTTCCTCTCTTCTTGTATGCTAACCTCGCGATATCACACGCTGAATTGACAAGCCATAACTAAACATTACCAATATGCATACCACAAGTTGTTCAAATCCATTTGCTCCTAATTCATTGCTTCCAATTTCGCCACTGTTTCAGCCTGATGTTCATCTGCCATTTCTTTGCTTCCCAGCTTCTCCATTTTCAGTCTTTCAAACTGTCTGCACCTCTGTCTCTGTCTCTCTGTCTCTCTGTCTCTCTCTCTCTCTCTCTCTCTCTCTCTCTCTCTCGATATATTCATTTCACTCCTCTCAGCTTAACCTTGCATACCACAATCATAGTTTCAGACAGACCTTCGCGTCATCCTCTCACCGCCCTCGTATCTGCAACACTCCTAAGAATCTTTCTCTCCACAAGCATGTAATCAGTCGGGCTCTTTTCAGTCAAGTCCCTCTGTAGCAAGAATATTTGTGTGCATCTTAATGCATGAAATATGAATTAAAAATGCACACGCTCCTTGCCAGACACATGCCCTTCGTTTGCGTCCCATTAGCATTTTCACATGGTACTCCATAACAAATCATTACAATATCTACCAGACCAGTGTCAGCTGTCCCATTCTGATCACTCATGATAAGCACTATAAATCCTGGACATCAGTTCCATCACTTCATCCAGTTGATTCTACAACCTATCTTCCTGTGGTTCAATTTTATGTACGCATACACACACACACACACACACACACACACACACACACACACACACACACAGATAGATAGATAGATAGATAGATATAGAGAGATAGGTAGACAGATACATATAAATTTAAATACAGATTGAGAGAGAGAGAGAGAGAGAGAGAGAGAGAGAGAGAGAGAGAGAGAGATTTATCAGAATATCTGAAGCATGAAGCTATTATCCCCGAATAAACATTTCCCCATAAACAGTACTGAGAGTTTCACTCTTAGTCAGCAAGTGAATTCCTGAAACCCCCACTCTCACGCACCCACGTGCATAATGCATATCACGTATCATACTTATATTACTTAAGTGTGTGAACGTGAATATATATATATATATATATATATATATATATATATATATATATATATATATATATATATATATATATAGCAGCCGTGGCTCAGTGGGTTAGAGCGCTCCGCTCTGACCGAAGGGTCGGAGGATCGAATCCACCCAAGGGTCATTGGTAGACATCAGGAAGGGCATCCGGTCATAAAATGCTACACGCTCCAAACCAAAGTCCTCTACCCAGGGGCAACGCCTTAACCAAAAATACCCCCGCTAATACTAATACACCAGTCCTGTATGAGACAGTCCTAGCATGTATTCAATATGGACGGTGGGTGTTAGCGCCGAAGTGGTGACATGTTCTGTAGAGGTGCACGGTATGTAGGAGGGCTACTGGGCCTTGAAAGCAGGCTGTGGAGCCTATGCCCAGAGTCGGTCACATAAAAAAAAAAAAAAAAAAAAAAAACTTATCCAAAGAAGGGATACCTGGCATAAAACTCACTTATATATATATATATATATATATATATATATATATATATATATATACATATATATAAATTGTGTGCGTGTGTGTGTGATTTATGTGTCCGACTCTGAGCATAGGCTTCACAGCCTACGCTCAAGGCCCAGTAGTCCTCCTACATACCATACACCTCTACATGTCGCCAATTCGGCATTAGCATCCACCGTCCATATTGCATACATGCCAGGGCTATGTCTACAGGAATGATATATTAGTATTAGCGGGGATATTTTCACATGTCGGCGGGACTTCTGGTAGAGCAGTAAAGTCTGATTTTATGAAATTCACATCCTGTAACTGTTCCCTGCCCTAGCGAGGATCTGAACCTGGGTCCGGGAGAACTGCCGGCCACCTCTCTACTGATTGAGCCACCGCTCAATGTGTGTGTGTGTGTGTGTGTGTGTGTGTGTGTGTGTGTGTGTGTAAAAATATAGGCGGCGGAGTGTAAAGGATGTCGCATGCATGTTATTACCCATAACACATAAGGTCACGATATCTGATACCATCATCATAACTCACCGTCGCGATATGAGGGTGAATTTTACTGCAATGAGGCCCAATTGTTTTAAATCGTTCAAGTTGCGCCAAATATTTTTCTCTGTGTGGGAGGATGAAGAGGGGCAGGAATCAATCTGATGTCTTAATTCGGCTAAAACAGACTCTGCTGATCATTTACAGAACTCATCAACATGTCACACACATATACACACGCACACACGAAAAGGTATCACAATACCAGTCCTGAAAGAGACAGTCTTAGCATGTTCTCAATACGGATCTTAGGGAGTAAAGTGTCATGCTTATGCCCCAGGCTTGACACATAAGAAAAGAGTATGTATGTCTGCTGTTTCTCTGAATCTAATGAACACTCCCCAGCGCATCATATGATAGGTAATCATTTATTGCCAGATGAACATGCCAAGCCATACACGTAATAGTCAGCAGAGAGAAGTGAGAAGCAAAAGGGGTGAGATATTAGTTGAGCTTCTGTCCTCGATTGAACAATACATGAAGGAGGGAGGTTTGGACGGGCAGGAGGGGGGTAGAGGCAAGTGGTGATAGAGGAGGGTAGAGGTAATTTTTGTTGGCGCCACTTTGGATGAATTCCATAGGTCTGCAAAATTAAGTCATTAAAATTGTTTTAATTCATAGTTGTTATTATATTAATGCAATAACGAATAAAAAAAAAAAAGGCAACTGGAATGTTTCTATCACATCACATTTTAATACCAAATTAAAAAGAAATTTAAATAAAATAGAGCAAATACTAAATTTCGATCGATCTATACTCTGTTGTTCTAAATTAACTGAAAATTTAAATATTATATCATTGTATTTTTTAAACTAATACATAAACAGCAACTATATATTCCATGACTCACACATTACTTCTCCGGTCTTTGTAACTTCTCAGTTTTTTGCTCTAAAACTTCGTTTGGTGGTCAGTTGTTTGTACACTGTTTCTGGTGTATCCTATGAAGCATCAACCCGTAGTTTGCCATCATACTGGCATCCCAACGTCCAGGGTAAATCTTTCCATGTCCTTCATAAGCTAATGGAACCTTTCAACTAGTTCTTCACTCACTGCTCCAAGATCTTTGGGGAAAATTCCAAAATGCGAATCCCAAAGTGAACTTTGAGAATCATGCTGCAACCCAACTCCATAAACTTGACCAACAAATTTCTCAAAATTTCTCTGTAATTTGAATCATTATCGTTACTTAAAAACTTAGAAACTACTTCTTTGAATGATAGCCTACCCAAGCTTCTCGTTCCAGATCGTTCATCGCACCATCAAATTCTGGATAAGAAATCAGTTTTCTAATATCAGGCCCAGTATATATGCCCTCTTTCAATTTAGCTTCAGACAAACTAGGAAATTTTTGGTACAAATACATAAAGCAGGCTCCATCCTTTGATAGGACTCTAATCAACTACCTCATCAATCTAAGCTTAATATGAGGCGGTGGTAGCAACTGTTTATCTGGATATACGAAGCTAGGTGTGATTGATGTTTTATGTAGGTTGTTCTCTATTTGGCCATGCCTTCTGAAATCCTTGGCTCTGCTGCCCCACTCATAGATTTTTTTTTTTTTTTTTTTTTTTTTTTCCTATCGACCGTTGGGGCTGAAGACCCTGGTTATTAATAAATACAACCAAACCGTCGGCATATCTGTATGTATTCACCGACTCGGGGCCTGTATTCGTCGCGTGAGTAGCGAGGAGCGTGGTAACGCGTGAATACAGCCAAAAAGTAGCGGCGCTCTCAGTTCTGCTACTGGCTAGAAAAAGTAATGGTGTTACCACCATCGCTATTAAAATAGTAGCGGCGCTATGTAGCGCCACTACTAATAGCGGCGCTATTCCCAGCTTTGCTTTTATATTACTTCCATACCCCTATGTTTTCTCTAAATTGTAATTAGCTATTATTGATAATTTGTACCTTTTCGCATGATGAACTTTTAATTCTTATGTTTTTGGATTTCTCTTGCCATAGCCATGTAATTATTGTAAATATTGTGTTTCCTTACCTTATTCGAATCGACTATTTGAACTGCATCATTTTTTTCTTTTTAATCTGCAGTATCCATTGTTATACTTGTCTGTGATTAGGGGCCTAGTTACATCGTTTTCCTATCACATCCTTATTCCTTTGCTTAGTTGGTTCTCTGTCTTTGATGTAGTAGGGCTCCTTATCTTTGTATTTCCCCACTGTGTCAGGAGCCATAATTGTTAATTAGCCGGGGAAAATTGTTTCAGATGATTGGATGATTTCTTATAAGTTAGCCATTATAAACTGAACATTATATAAATGTTAGTATATGTATTAGTGTAATGTATAATGCATGGTCTTGTAGAGGCATAACTCTGTATTACCATATATAACTATTAGGGGCCTACATGAGAGAATGTATGCTGAGTTATGTGGCGCCATAGTAGAGTTTTGTTGATTCATGTCTACGGAGTTAGGGGGTAGAGAAGTGCGCTCGTTAACCTCCTCAGTTCATACTTAGACATCAAGAAGGGAGCATCTGTAATATTCTGGTCCACAGTAAAGTCCTCAAATACTCGTGGACTTTGGGCACAACCTTAACACTTAATTGGGTAACACCTCTCAATCAGCAAGTCCAAAGTGCCATAGCCGGCACTTAGTAGGATGGTCCACAGGCCTTAGTAGAGTGATAGGACAGGTTGAGGTGATAAGGTTTGTGATCTGAGGAGCCCAACGGAGAGAAATGATTAACAGTATAAACAGAAGGATTACATGTAAAGAGGAGGTCAAGTAAGTTGGAACTCTCTCCAAGGCTGTCAAGGATATGGGTAGGGTGCTGTACAAGCTGCTTTAGGTCATTAATGATAGAAAAGATATAGGCTTGTTCACCAGGTGGATCAGTGAAAGGAGAGGAGAGCCAAAGGTGGTGGTGAACACTGAATGAAGCTAAGAGTGTTATCTGTGTTATTTGAAACAACTTCATCCATTTGAAGTGCAATGAGCTTTCCATTACGAATTACCACCACCTCTGGCACCCTGTCTATAAACCATTGCAATAGCTTCTTCCTCTTCCCCTCCATTAGGAATTCTTACCACGACCTCTGGCACCCTGTCTATAAACGATTCCAATAGCTTCTTCCTCTTCCCCTCCATTACGAATTCGTACCACTACCTCTGGCACCCTGTTTATAAAGCATTCTAATAGTTTCTTCCTCTTCCCCTCCCTTTTACCACCTGAGGAGTGTATAACAGTTTTCCTCCTCTGATAGAACCGAACTCTGCTCTGACCTTTGTCTATATATGTACTTTATGGTTTTGTATTATAAAAAATATATATTTTTATATTTTATTATCACAGCCAGAAAATTATCGACCAATAAGTTTAACTTCAGCTGTGTGCAGTTGTTGGAGAATATTGTCAGAGATAAGTTTGTTAAGCACGTAGAAATAAATAATCTCATCGAAGATTCACAGCATGGTTTTCGAAATAATCGCTCTTGCCTTACGAATCTCTTGTTTTCTTCTAGGATATGTTCAATATATGTGATGAGACCAGACCTGTTGACATTGTATATCTCGATTTGCAAAAAGCATTTGATAAAGATGCCCATAAAAGATTACTTCATAAATTGAATGTGCATGGGTTCAGAGGGTATGTGCCCGGATGGACTGATAATTGGCTTACAGAACATAAATATAGGGTCGTAATAAATAGTAAAGAATCAGACTGGAAAGATGTTACTAGTGGTGTGCCACAGGGCTCAAGTACTGGATCCTATTCTGTTTTTAATGCACATAAATGATATAGATGAGGGTTTAATTTGCAAAATAGCCAAATTTGCTAAGGATAATAAAATTGGTAACAGAGCAGACATCTTCACAGATGCAGGCAATAGACCTTTTCCAGTGACGTCACAGAAATCACGTGGTTTTGTTTATGACTCCATATTGGACAGCAAACTCCTCGCGGTAATGGCTGTCCAGACAGGGCTGTAAGAGATGGAACTGTCAGATATATGCAGAAATCTGGATCAACGCCACCAAGATCTGTACAGGAACAAGATAAAGTGTTTGGGGCTTGATCTTAACACAATATCTAGGGAGAATTCACCAGTTTCAAAGACTGAGGACCGAAACCTGATCTCTCAAGGTAAACAGACATGTCATATTGTATATGTGTAATGTAGCTAGCTGAAAATGACATGCAGTACATGTAAATCGTCTTACTAATCAGTAAATTTTTGACATGGGGCCAAGGAGGGAGGGACTGTATACTGTATACTGACTGGGAATCGAGTAGCTAATGAATGGAATACGTTACCCAGTGATATAGTTGCTGCCCCCTCTTTAGAAAGTTTCAAGCATAGGCTAGGTTAGCACATGACAGGTATGGGTTGCATGTAATATTTGTCTTTCTTGTAGTCACACTCTTGTGAGAGCTGCCTAGCATGGGCCTGCATGGGCTATTGTAGGCAGGGTAGATTACCCACACTCTTGTGGGGGCTGCCTAGCATGGGCTTATTGGCCTACTGCACTTATCCTCTCTTCTTAATCTTCAAGTTAGGTCCTTGGTTAGGCTAGGTTATGTTAGGTTGGTTGGGTTAGCTTGGTTTATTATAAAAGTTATTTCCGACAGAAATGAATATCAGATTCATATTGATCACAGTGTGAAACATTGAAAAATGAAACTTTTAGGCTTCATGGTTAGTTGGGTGTAATTCTGGAAATTTACCATAAAATTTATTTGTTTTGGATATTGATACATAGACACAGCCTAAATATAAAATAGTTTTAAATAAAATGCTTACTTGATAGTATTACTGTTAAAGTTAACTTTTACGTAACTGAAACATAACATTGGCACAAATTTAAATCAAGGTCATTTATTTCATGCTGATGAATACCACAACATTAAACTTAATGACTAAAACAATATGGTTTTAATGATTTTACCTTTTAAAATCATAAAAAAGTGTTAGTACATACATGTTAAAAATAAATATAAAGGGCAGTTGGTATAAGTACAGTATTTATCCATTCATTTGTAATTATTTTTGTACTCAGTGAAAAATGTATATTTAACTGGAGCATGTATTGGTAGTTTGGCCTTCAGTGGGGTAACATTTTATTTCTACATAAAATACAGAGTTATGCACAGCAGCACTAGTAATTATGCTTCAGTTGTAGCTACTTGAAACATAGTTTAGCACACAATTTCACAGTAGTATATAACAGTTTTATACTGAACTGTTGAATAGTATTCTGTACTGCACTACTATCAAAATGATCCACCATGACACAAATATCAGTTTCAAATGAATCACACTGAAAAAATAAAAATTTAAGTTTTAATTTAACCTAGCCCAACCTAACCTTACTTTAACTAACCATATGTATGACCTAACCTGTAAATTAATCAGTTTTACTAACGCATCTAACATTCTTCATCATCACTGCTTTGGAGAATATACCGTAGTTTATGTCTGATCTTGTTTGGGTGAAACTCTGGAATAATACCAAAACAAGGCCTGTGACATGGACCCTCCCCCTTTTTTCCTGCACACACACATGGCCATGTGGATCTTGTACTTTGTGACATTAACATAATTAAGATATCCCATGACATCTGCAACTACTAAGAATGATAAATATGCCCGTATCTACTCACAGATCATTGGCTCAATAAAATGCTTGCCACAGAGGTGGGTGTAGGCCGTCAGCGCCAATTTTCCCTCTCCACAGCAGCTATCCACTTCTGTCGCCGTTCCTCATTGCTGGAAACTGGTAGAAGTGTACCCCACTTCCAGTTTCAGCCTTGTCTTGCTGACGAAGGCACAACAGTGGAATACCATTGTGGAGTATGCAATTCTCTCTCTCTCTCTAGACGTCCGACAGTTTACCTTCCAATGTGGCGTTGTAACCAATAGTCACATGACTCGTGATGTCACGTGGGAAAGATCAATACAGAGTGACCTCGATCGACTGTTTAATTGGGCCAAAACCTGGCAGATGGACTTTAATATTAGTAAATGCAAAAGTGCTAAACACTGGAAATAGATATGGAAAAGCCAGTTACACCCTGAATAACATTTAACTAGATGATGTCAGTCATGAAAAAGACTTACAAATTGTTATAAGAAACGATCACAAACCAAGCAAACAGTGTACAGAGGCTGTTATGAAAGCCAGCAAATTAATCGGATTCATTGGTAGAGCGTTCGAATATAAATCCAATAATATCATCCCCACCTTATATAATTCTCTATTTCACCCATATTTAGAGTGTTGTGTCCAGTTCTGGTCAACTTATTAAAAAAAAAAAAAAATAGAGAAACTTAAAAGAGTACAACGACAGGTAACAAAAATGATACCTAGCCTGAGAAATAAACCATGTGAGAAGTGTTTAGAAGCCCTGAATCTCTTCACCACAACTAAACACAGATTACGAGGAGATTTAATTTAAGTATTTAAAGTATTCAAAGGGCACAAAAATATGGCTGTCGATAAATACTTCACAGCTGATCACTCGAATTATACTATAGGCACTGGGCACAAAATAATTGGCAAACAATTCCAGTCCCATGAAGCTAAGCATTTCTTTGATACGGTTGTAAATATATGGAACAAATTGCCCTCCAATGTAGTGAACTGTGATACCGTACTAACTTTTAAAGGTCACTTGGATAAGTATCTGCTGTCTAACCTCCGGCTTAATATGTTTACTCCTGAATAAAACACTTGTGTATTAATGAACTTTTTTTTTTTTAGCCTGGATCAATTTATTAATTAAAAATATAGTATAAGCACAGACTTGGATATGCACAGATAGCCCTGAGTTAACAGGCACTACTCTTACTTTCGACCTGTGATGGGCTGTGGATCACTGAGGGTGTCTGTATAAGTAATTGACCACCATCAGGATTTTTTTTAAATGTACCAGGGGTCACTGCTTCTGGAGGTAACTTGTGTACTTGTCCCAAATAGGAAAGTTCCATGTCTCAGTGGAGTGAACAAAGCTGGGGCCTGATTGACTGCTGCCTACCTTACAAGCGCCAGGAATGGCTGCCGCACCATCCCTGAATATCCACACTGTGCAAATACTATGCTGTGTCTACAGACGCCCCATTAATTCACCGTACCCATACATAATGTCGTGCCTGAGTTATTTACTTTTTGATCATTCATATTACTTTACTACTTCCTCTTCCAGGTTATTCAAACTGGTAGCTTATAGATAAAATATTATAGAATGTAACTTTTCCTTTCACATCTTATGAAATTTTCATATCAGTTTTTCCATGCTGCTTGGTGGTTTTTCTCACTTTTTCCTGCCAGTTTTAACTGGAGGGTCTGGAGGCGGGAGAAGCCTTCCTGTTTACTATCCTTATCCTTCAGTATGTAGAATTAAATCTTGTAGCCATAGTCTACTCTGTAACAAACAGCCTCTAAAGGACCATATGGTCTGTTGTTGTTTTCTTTCCTTTGTACGTCTTTGTCCTTCATGACCCTAATCTTATTTTCCCTCCTCCCTCTTCTTCCTAATCTTTCTCTCTCCTTCATCCTGTCCCCGACTTCATTTCCCCACATCCTCAGTCATCTCATCCTCGCACTCCCTTCGCTCGTTTACGTTTTTTCGATCCCACTTTCTTTTTCCCTCCCGCATCTTTCATCACGCCCCCTCCATTTCTTCTCTCTCCCATCCCCTCCTCCCCTTCACCTACTCTCTCCCCCTCTCTCTTTCAGTCAAGTCCCACTTCCTTTCCCCTCCTTCCCTACCCCTCCCTCACCTTTCTACCCTCTCTACCCAGTCTCTTCTTTCGCGTCCTTACATTCTTACCTTCCCGATTCCTCTTTTCTCCATTTCACTCTACCCTCTACTTTCCTTCTCTCTCTCTCTCTCTCTCTCTCTCTCTCTCTCTCTCTAGCTCCTTATCTATTTTCCTTTTCACTCCGTCTCTTCCTTTCATTACATTCCCCAACCACTTCCCCTAACCCACTTCCTTTCATATTCTCTTTCACAGTACCCTCCTGCTTTCTTTCCTTATATCTTTAATCCTCTCCCTAACCACCATAATTTATCCTTTCTCCTCCTCCTACTATCCGATTATTTTTCTTCCCTCACCCCTTCCCCTTACAACTCTATCCTCGTTTATGAGCCAACTCCCTTCTTCTCTTCTTTCCCCGTTATCCTCATTCCACCGTCACTTTTCACCCAGTCTCTCCTTCCCTTTACACACCTCTCGCACCGCATCTCTCGCCCTTCTCCCTTTCAGTCATCCCTCTTACTTATGGTCCCTTCCATCCTTATGTCTCTCCCCACCCTCCATCATTTCTAAATTTTCCATTCTCCTTTCATCCATACTGCATTCCTTCGCTTCCTTCCCTTATTCCCTTCAACCCTTCTTCATCTCCCTTTCTATTCCGTTCACTCAAGTCACATTCTTTCTCCTTCTCACCATCGTTACGCCTCCATCCCTGATTCCCTTTCATCTTTCTCTTTTTTCCCCTCACTTTTTCTTTCCACCACTACTCCCTCACTCATTCCCTTCCCCTTCCTCCGCATCCCCCCCTCATCCACTCCTTCCTTTCCCCTCCCTCCGAATCCCTCCCTCACCCACTCCTTCCCTTCCCCTCCCTCCTCATCTACGACTATACCAGATCCCACCTTCTCTCTCCCCTCACTTTCACTCCACCCTTTCCATACATCCTCCTTCTTCACCCCTCCTTCTAGCCTCATTTCTCTCAACCTGCCTTCCTCCAAAACCCTCACTTGCCTCCTATTCTTTCTCTTCATCCCCCTCTCTCATTATCCTCTTCCATCTTTCCTCCCTTTTCCATTCTTTGCCCTCCCCGCCGTTCCCCACCCTCTCTTTTCCAACTCACCTCCCCCATTCTCTCGTTTTTCCACTCTCTCTCTCTTCCTCTCTTTATCTCCTAGTCCCTTTTTAGTTCGCTCATCTCTCCATTCTTCTACTTCTTTTCTTACCCCTCTCCTTCCTTCCTCCCTTTTGATCCCTTTCCCTTTCCTCCCCTCTCCCCTTATCCCCCACTCTTTCCTTCTCTTCTCCTTATCCCTTTCCTCTCCTCCTTCCCTTACCATCTGCTTTCTCCCAGTCCCCCCTGACTTTCCTCCCCTCCATTCCTCTTCCTTCTCCCTCCCCTTTCCCCCACCTACGCATCTGACCCTTTTGCAGCTTATCGATAGAAATCTTAAAAATCATCTCAGTTCGTTTTACATCTTCCTCCTTATCCCTCCTTCCTCGGCTTTCCTATTATTACCAACCCACCTCCTCTTCCTCTCTGCGTCATTTCCTCTCCCCTCCCTTTTAATAGCTCCCCATCTCTCCATCTCTCAATGCATTTCCCTCATCTTTCTTGGATCTTTTCGTCTCTCTTCTTTTCACCTCCATTTCGTCTCCTATATCCTCATTCCAGTCTCTCTTTATTCCTCCTGTCTTTTCTATTTTCATTCTTTCTCCAAATTTTTAGCATCTTTTTACATTCTCTTATAATTTGTGTCTGCCTGCATGTCTGTCCGGTTGTCTGTGTCCATCTGTCTACCTATACCTTTTTTTTTATCTTTTCCGGCTCATTTTTGTCTCTCAGCTTTCCTCATCTCTTTCTTCCCTCACTTTTTAAACATTAGTGGGTACGCCTGTGGAAGATCTTGTCGGGTTGATAGGTGTAAGAACTGAGTCTTTGATGCATTAAAAACAACAAGATTAATTTTACCCCAGTCAGAGATACGAGCCAAGTCAGACATTATATGTGCCATAGCCTCATCCCTTGTTTGTTGAAATAACTGCTGAGATGGGCGTTACGGGAACCGAATGGAGAGGTGAAGGGTGGAGTCATCAGCGTACGAATGGATAGGGTTAGATGTTCAGCTTAGAAGGTCATTGATGAATAAGAGGAAGAGAGTTCGTGATAGGACAGAGCCTTGAGGAACACCACTGCTGATAGATCTAGGAGAAGAACGATGGCCGTCTACAACAGCGGCCTATAGAATGACCAGAAAGGAAGCTAGAGATGAAGGCACAGATAGAAGGATAGAAACCGTAAGAGGGCAGCTTGTAAATTAAAGATTTATGACAGACTTGAACGAAAGCTTTTGAGATGTCAAGTGCAATGGCAAAGCTTTTACCAAAGTCCCGAAAGGTGGATGACCACGAGTCTGAAAGGTAGGTGAGAAGATCGCCAGTGGAGCGTCCCTGATGGAACCCCTCCTGACGGTCAGAAAGAAGTGTTGATAGGAAAGATGCTTTAAAATTTTTCCATTAACAATTGACTTGAACACTTTTGAGATACAGGATGTTAAAGCAGTTGGACGATAATTAGAGGGTTGGGAATGGTCACCCTTCTTTGGAACTGGCTGAATGAGAGCAAACTTCCAGCAAGAAGGAAAGGTACAAGTTGATAGGCAAAGACGAAAGAGTTTGCCTAGGCAGGGTGTAAGCACAGAAGCACAGTTCTTGAGGACAACAGGAGGGACTCCATCAGGTCCATATGCCTTGTTAGTATTGAGGCCTGTGATGGCAGAAAATACATCAGCTGAAGACAATTTAATGTCAGCCATGAGGAAGTCAGAGGGGGGAAGTGATGGAGGAACAGCACCGGAATCATCTAAGGTGGAATTGGAGGAGAAAGTCTGAGTGAAGAGATCTGCTTTATCAGTAGAAGAAATAGCTACAGAGCCATCAGAGTAGAAAAGAGGAGGGAAGGATGATGAGGTAAAGTTGATAGAGGTTTTTGGCAAGGTGCCAGAAGGAGCGGGAAGAATTCGAGTTGGAGAGTTGAGAGCATTTAGTAAGGATGAAATTATTTTTAGCAGAGCGAAGAACAGACTTAGCACGATTCCGGGGAGAAACGTACAAAAGATGTGATTCAGGGGTGGGTTGGCTCCGGTACCTTTTACAGGCCCTGTCCTTGTTGCGGATAGCATTAGAACAAGCGTGATTAAACCAAGGCTTTCTTGCATTAGTCAAAGGATATGAGAAAGGAATGTATGCTTCCATGCCCAAGAGAATAACCTCCGTAATGTGCAAGGCACACTTAGATGGTTCCCGGCCATGGAAGCATATATATATATATATATATATATATATATATATATATATATATATATAGATAGATAGATAGATAGATAGATATATATATATATATATATATATATATATATATATATATATATATATATATATATATATATATATATATGGTGCAAATCTGGGTAAACAGGAAGAATCTACCGCTGTTGGTTAACCAAAATGCCGAGTGTCTTGATCCAACAGGAAAAAAAAATGAATTGTTGAGAGTGGACATCTGAACACGCCAGACATTTTATTAAACTTAAAAACAGATTTCTAGGTGCGAGGAGGCTTTAAAAATGGCTTAATTATACCAGATATATCCCCTCTGTCTGTCTGTCGGTAAGGCAGTATGAGGCCGTCAAGATTAAGGCCGTCGGTTCAGCGCCAGGGTTGACTGTGCAAAGAGTAAGTTAGGATGGCAGTGACAGGGTTAACCGTGGCGGACTGAGTGTCTGGAGACTGGAACAATCGTTGGCTTGCTCTCAGTCAAGCAGACTAACCATTTGATTGCCTAACTTGTTCATCCTGTCATTTGGAATTTATATACATTTTTTTTTTTTCCTTTATGCTTCGCACTTTGTACTGCTGCTTGCCGATATGAGAACAACTCACGATTACTGACTTCCTGTTATTTTCTATAAAGACTTTCTTTGATGAAAGTGAAGCATGTGTAAGACTTTTTAAGACAATATCGTTTAATATGAACATTGGATTCAGAAGATGGGCGTGCCATGTCGTCATAGCTTTCAGTGACTGTATGAGAGAAGTTTTGAAACAGGCTAACACTTGAGCTGTGGATAGAGGGTAAGGATGGTAACTGATGGCGAGTGGGAGATTATCTTATCTCATGTCTGCTATATGCAGATAATTGATAAAAGTGACCGGATCTTTGTAGACTGGTGAGCTATCGTGTATTGTTATCGCCCGCCTTTAGAAGGCGGAGTAATGTTTTTTCCTGCCTGTGTGTGTGTGTGTGCGTGTGTGTGTGTGTGTGTGTGTGTGTGTGTGTGTGTGTGTTCCCATTATGTCTCATGAACGGCTTGAGGTATAAACATGAAACCTTGAGGGTATCAAGATATGGCCAAAATCTTGACCGAATTCGAAAGTGGGTGCTCGAAGGCGAGGTCAAGGTCACCAAAATGGCTACTAAAGGTCAAACTTTTTATCGCACGCCTTTGGCACCATTAGACCTCATGAACGGCTTTAGCTATCAACAAGAAACCTTCAGGGTATCAGGATATGGCCAAAATATTGGACTTTGCTGAAAGCATATTCTGGCGGGCGATTAGCATTCGGCTCCAGAATGTTTTTCTTTCATTTGTGAATGTCATGGACTGAAAGTAAATACATGGTGAGAGAGAGAGAGAGAGAGGGGGGGGGGATCAATCTGAAATGACCCCTTTTGTAGCCCCCTTACAACCTCCGGGATAGCTAACGGAACCATCTCCTGGACCCATATAGATGATCAGCAGAAGTTCTCTCGATTAAGTTTCTCTGGGGAACCTTTTGAGGACTTTTGTGAAAAGCAGGTAGACTTCCCAGCAGTTTCATGAATGTTGCCTTTTTGGTTAACATAGGTTAGGGCTGGCCCTTTCACCAACAGTGATGTAGCAAAACGCAGGACTTCTATTTTTTTTTCTTTTTTCCATTTAAGTGATCTCTTGTGCTGGGTTAGTGAAAGATGTATGTAACCCCTACAGATCAAGAATTCTCTCCTTGGCCAAATACAATGATGTGGTGGAAGCAAAAACACAGTACGGTACGTATACAAAATCGCAGCGAAGGGACTGGGGAAGTCGAATCAGGGTAAAGGCAGAAAGAGCCACTGTTCACACGAACAAGATAAGGAAGGGGAGAGATGAAAAGAAACGAAGAGGAAGAAAAGACGAAGAGGAGAGAAGAGGGAAGGAGTGGGCTGAAGAAGAAACGTGGGGAAGGGAACTAAGGAAAATAAAAGACAGAGGAGGGGAGTGGAGGAAGAGGAAAGGGGTGTGGAGGAAGAGAGTAAAGTTTAGTAGGGCGAAATGCTGCAGCGTCAGTAATACAGTAAAATTCTTCCACTCTCACCTTCCCTCTCTTCTCGTTCCCCTCCCTCTCAAGTCATTCTTTCCCCCTTCCCTCCTTTCTCCTGCCTTCCCCCTCCACTCAGTTCCCTTTCTTCCTTTATTATCACTTTTCCTCCGTCGTAGTCCCTTCAGCATTCTTTTCTTTCCTCATTTTCCCTTTCTTCTGCTATCTCCCTCTGCCTTCCCCAGTTCACCACCCTCCTCCGTCTTCCTTTTCTTCTGCTCTCTCTCTCTCTCTCTCTCTCTCTCTCTCCTTAAATCATCTTCCTATTACTACTTCTCCATTTTTTCCCGTTCCCTTCTCACGGCTTTCTCTTATTTTACCCTCTCCTCTCCCAATCTCTTCTCTCTAGCTTCCCCATCCTTTCCTCCTCCCCTTCCCTGCCCTCCCTCCCCTCCTTCCCCCCTTTTCCCTCGATTTCTTCTTCTTTCTCTTATCCTTCCTCCAGTCTCCCACCTACTTCTGTCTCTCCTTCCTTCACCTCCCCCTCCCCTCCCCGAGTTCTTCAGTTCCCCCTTCCCCCACCATTCCCTCTCTTCTCTCACCTTTTTTCCTTTTCCAGTTCTCTCCCCTCTTCTTTCCTATTCCCTCTCTCCTTCTATCTGCTCCCTTATCCCTTTCTTCAACCTCTTCCCCTTCCATCACTCTTTCTATCCTTCCTTTCCCCTTTCTTCCCTCTTCCCTTTCCCCTTTCTTCCCTCTTCCCTTTCTCCTTTCTTCCCTCTTCCCTTTCCCTTTCCTCCTTCCTGTCATCCTTCCCTTTCTCCTTTCCCATGTCCTTATGTTTTTCCTTCCATATCACCATCCCTCCTCATGATTACATTTTCCTGGTTTCCATTCATGATCATTTGTAATTATCGGACGGCTAATGATTAACAACTGGGAAGGATGGTGCAAGAATGGGTAGGGAAGGGGGAAGAGAGGGAATGGATAGTAACAAAACCAAGCAATAGAAGGAAAGACCAAGAAAATGAGAGGAAGTAGTAGTAGTAGTAGCAGTCGTTGTAGTAGTAGTAGTTGTTGTTGTTGTAGTTGTTGTTGTTGTAGTTGTTGTTGTTGTAGTTGTTGTTGTTGTAGTTGTCGTTGTTGCTGTTGTTGCAACTCCAGGTTCATCTTGATGTGAACCCGGTGGACTGCAGGCTAATGTTGCTCTTTATCTGCAGTCCTTCATCCTCCTTTCGAGGAATAGAGAGAAACAGTTGAGGGACCTTTGTATATCCGGGAAGTGGAGCCACCGGGACATATCGCTGACACCACGTGATGGAATCCCTCTTCAGCACTAGGAGTAATTTAAAAAGTATGTGAACAGAGGATAAAGTAAAGACCTAAGGAGTGGATGAAAGAGGCCAGGAAAGAAAGAGACACTGGCATATATAAAGAGGGAAAACACTGCTGCAGAGCAAAGGCATTGGGAAAAAAATAGTGATAGATCGTGTAAGTGAGGGACAATCGAAAAACGAAGAACAAAGGAGGATAAAGACAGAGTGGGTGAGTACATGAGGCAGGTATATGAAAATTGCTAAAGCAAAAGAATATGAAATGTAATGAAATAAAGTAGGTGAGTATATGAGGGAGGTTAATGAGTTACGCAAGGTGGAAGGGGATCATTATTGAGTAGTGAAAAAAAATCCCTAGAGGGAACCACAGACAGGGTACGAGAAGATTAAACGGAATCATTACTAAGATAAAGGTGACACAGGAAGGTGAAGAGAAATAGTAGCAGGTAGAAATTACATCAACATAGCAAGTTAGTGTTTAATGTGAGGATACAACAGTACCGATCAGACTCAAAAAATCTTGTGGTCCAAATCAGGCTGAAAGTGTTGTATCGTCACGGTATACTCTGGTTCAGTATGAAGGTATATTTTTATTCATTTTAGCGATTCAAACCACTGTGATGTTTATTGTGATTGATTAGACTCCATATGAGACTTTGCAGCACCTGCCACTTAGCGATTTGTTTTACATACTACAAAGGTCTTGATGCCAAGAGAAAGCCCATATTACGAGTTCCTCTATGTTCATAAAAATAAATATCTCTATCTTCAACCGTTTTCAGGTTATAGCCCTCTAAAAATCCGTGACATTGATTTTGGCATTTCACGGTCAATCAGATACCTCCAAACTTTATCACTTTCTCTGGGGACCAGTACCCACATATCCTGAAAGTTTCATGTAATTTCATTCAGCCGTTTTTCCATAACGTTGCTAACAAACAAAGAAACAAACAAACTCGACCAAGAACAATACCTCGCCGGACTTCGTCTGGGCGAGGTAATACAATGTTTCTTTAAACTCATGAGTGTGAAAGGGCACTCAGTGTTCAATGAAAAGACTGTCCGGAAGAACTGAATGAAGGAAAGGCTACCCTAAGCTAAATGAAGGAAGAGATACTTGGTTCTGAGTGAAAAAAGATCTCTTAGGCTGAATAAATGCAGAAAGGAGAGCCAGGCGCTGAGTGCAGTAACACTCTAGGCCGGGATTCATTAGTTAACCTCCAGTAAAGTGACGGCTATTTTTGCTGGGTCAGTGCATTAACGCGCTAGGCCGAGATTCATAAACTAATCTTCTCAGTACAACGACGACTATTTTTATTCAATTCTTGTTCCTACCACACTGTGTGATGTAGGTTAGGAGAGCCACCTAGTAAAGAAGGGGTTGATGAAGGCTGCACCTAACTTCTTTAGCTCATAAAACTTTCACAAGTTGAATAACGTGGTTTGGAAATTGCAAAAACAAAATAGAAAATACACCATTGATTCAAAGGGTTATCTGCCAAAGCCGTGGTTTAATAACGACTTATTTTTGCACCGAGGAGAGGAAAACGCAGCCCTTCCCATATCTCATGCATTTATATATATATATATATATATATATATATATATATATATATATATATATATATATATATATCTATCTATCTATCTATCTATCTATATATATATATATATATATATATATATATATATATATATATATATATAAGGCCTTTGTGACAAAAGGAAAACATTTGAGGATAGTCGAGTGCAGTCTTTCTTTTTCTTTCCTCACAATGGAGACGTAATTTCTTAATTACCGGATGGAAATAAAAATATTAAAAATCATTGATTCTCTGTTCTAGAAACACCAGTTGCCACCACAAAATTACATACTGCCTTTTACATGCCATGACTGAGATTAATTTTCGCAACATTAATGGTAAGAGAAGAGAGCAGAACTTCCCGTACCTATTGTTTTTCCTGCAAAACCAGAAGGGAACAAGTTCAGGAGAACTAAGTACAACATTTTCTTATACCTACAAAATATAAATCTTAGGTACAAGATGCAAATGAGCCTCTCTCTCTCTCTCTCTCTCTCTCTCTCTCTCTCTCTCTCTCAGGAAGGAGTGTATTGTATTATCACTCGATAATGCAATACACTTTAAGGATTTTTGTTTCATGTTTTGTTTTAGGAAAAAAACAGTTGGCGAGGAAGTTTTGAGAGAGAGAGAGAGAGAGAGAGAGAGAGTTACATAGAGTTATATAGATACACAGACCACACAGACCTTATGGTCCCTACGAGGCTGTCCGGCCTTAATACTAATACAGTGCTATAAATAGGCCTATAGGAGCAGGAGAAAAGGATAGCACAGCAGAAGGCTCTCTCCCCCACCCTCTAGACCCTCCGGCATTTACCGTACGGGAAACATGAGAGGAAGTAATACCTTGCAGGAATGAAAAACCTGAAGGAATTTTATAGAATCGGCAGAAAGTAGATTAATATGGAAATGGAAAATTTTGGCATACAGCCGCATATTTAATCTATGCATGCACTTTTGTATAATGATTTTTTTTTTTTTCATATAAAAAGATGAATAGAATGTTTATCTATTATATTTCCTCTAAAATATTGTCGGTGTTGATTACTAGTTTAGGTGTGTTGTGTTTAATAGATTAATGTAGACTCGAATATGCAACAGTTGCTCCATCCTAACTATACGATACCAGTCGCGTCGAGATACATGTCCAAACTCTTTTGAAATATATTTATGGTGCCACTGTCAGTCACATTCCCAGGGAGTTAATTCCATTCGCTTACAACAGAGTAAGTGAAGAAGTTTTTGGTTGTATCAGGATTAGCCCTCCTTGCTTGCAACTTCATACCATTTCCTCGAGTTACAGTCTCGGCAATTGCTGTGAATAGCTTGCTTGAATCAGTATTACTAAAGCCTTTCAGAATCTTAACACATTCAGTCAGCTGTCCCCTGAGTCTCCGTTTTCTAAGAGAGAATAGGTTTAATTCCCAGAGCCTCTCGAGATATGGTTTATTCCTCAGGGATGGGATTAACCTGGTAGCCTTACGCTGGACCGCTTCCAGTATTTCTATATCTTTGACTGGGTGAGGCGACCAAAAGTGCATTGCATGAACTGCAAACTCTAAGTGGGGCCTGACTATGCTTTTGTATAGGGGGATTACAGTATTTCTGCTTTTATATGTAAAATGTCTTTGGATGAAGCCTAGGGTCCTGTTCGCTCTATTGGCGGCAGAGATACATTGATCTGAACATTTTAGGTCATCTGAAATTAGTATGCCTTGATCCTTAACTAGTGAGGACTTGCTAATGATTTGGCCATTCATTTCGTAATCATACCTTTTGTTTTTCTTCCTACATTGCAGTACCTGACATTTACTTACATTGAAGGGCATTTGCCATTTTTCTGACCAGCTGACAATTTTGTTAAGGTCATTTTGAAGGCTAATTCTGTCTTCTTCAGTTAATATAGTGTTGCCGAATTTTGTGTCGTCCGCAGATTTAGAAATTAAGTTGTTTAGGCCAACATCGACATCGTTAATATACACAATACATAGGGCTGGTCCCAACAACGATCCCTGAGGAACACCACTGGTCACTGGAACCCAGTCTGACTCCACTCCATTTATAACATTTATAACGATTCGTTGCTTTCTCTCACCCAACCAGAAACGTATCCACCTATGAATATTTCCATCAATAGGAGCCTCCACAAACTCCTGAAAGTTGCCAGTGTTCGCCGGATCACTAAATAGCGTGTGGTCATTTCCTGCACAGAGTTGGTGTACCTTCCTTTAAAAAATAATCCTATCGGGATTATTACTTGTGCATAAAACATTATACCAGTATTATTTTCATCTTAGATATCTTACTGATGCTCTAAACGAGATTTACTCTGAAAAGTTCTCCATAGAGTTTACTAAAAGTCATTAAAGCTTATTGTGTGTTTTTGCATTCAGCACATTTTTATCAAGCGTTATGAATCTCAGTTGTTGGAAAAATTTATCATACAGTTTCCAAAGATCTTAATCTTTCATATGGCAAATCCAGACATGATTCTATCCATTATACACTTAGTAATAGTAAGAATTGTACTGCCAAAATCTTACATGGCCGAGATCAGCGACCCGAATTTTTTAAGGCGTGGTATTCCTCTTACTTTGAGGAAACGTCTCATTTCTACTACACTCTATTTTTCCACATATATTTTAACTGCACAGTCGACCATGGCACTACATTTTCCGGATTTATCGGCTGATTTCAAAAGGCGCGAGCATCAGGTGTGGTGTATACACATCATCAGCGCCACCCTGGGCCCCTGGCGGCAGGCACACAAAACGTCATGCTGCCCATGAGAAAGCGCCTCCATATGAGCGCAATGAGTTCATACGATCTTCGATTGTTTAAGCACCATATTTCTTTCACTTGCTATGTAAGATACAATTTTGTTTTACCCATTTACCATTTTTTTCCTTACAAATGTACATTCGTCACTTAAAAACACGACAGTGATCAATACTCAGGCAACATAATACTCGTATGTTGGCTGTCCCTAAACCTAGATGGACTCAACCTTCCGTTTCTTTTATATTTTGACAAAGAAGCCATTTTTTCTCCAGTATTATATGTATATAAATCAATATATATCCTATTTTCAGTAAAGTACCATAAAAATTGTATAACAGAGAGTAATTCAAGTTGACCCCACTTTTGCACTTTACATTAACCCGCAGCGTCCCGTCGACATTCTTTAACGTCCACACGTTTTGTCACTGCCAATCCCGTCGACGTACATAAACGCAAAAAAATTGCAAGGTCCCTAATTTGCACAATTTTCAAATTTCGTGAATGATTTTTGGTACATATACACGTGACACCTTCCTCTACAAGATGCCAGGCAGGGACAATGCCTTACCCAGCGTGACCTCCTCCCCCCCCTGCATGCCATTGTCTCAGCAATTCACCTGTTATCAGTGACCTGGGCAGTATAGCCATGTCATGCCACGGTACGAAATTCAGGGCCAGAGTGATTCCCCAATCAATGACAATGTGGAGGACAAACTTTACATAGCATTAGAGGAAGAAACAGTTAGAAATGATGATCAGGTAATGTGGCAAAAAAAAGGTCAAGGTTTAGTGAGTGAAACAATGCTTATAATGCCTATATTACTGCTTGAAAACCAATATACTCTCGTACTACATATAAATTCGTACCAAGTAAATAAATAAATACCGTTTATGAGTGGTGTGAAATAGTTATCCTCCCATAGAACTCGTTTTCTTTGGTGCCAGCCTGATAGACAACCCAGTAAGGTAAGGAGGTACTCCTACCTGTATCGGGTATTTTAAACCTCAGGTGAGCGATTTCTCTATGGATTTTCGATGTTTCTCACCAAAAGCGAAGGTTTGAGCCAAAAAAAAAATTTTCCTAAAATGGTCGGGATTGGGGGGAGTCAGTGGTGGAAAAGTGGTCGGGATGGGGCGGGTTAAGTTATCTGGCGAGAGGTGGCATCTTTTTCAAGTTTGTGGGGGCTCCCATTCCAAGTGATTTTACCTTTGTCATTAGTTTATCATGCGGCACTTTGTCAAAGGCTTTCTGGAAATCTAAGTAGATTATATCAAGAGACCTGGTACAATCATTCATTTTAAAAGGTGTATTGTAAAATTCAATTAAATTGTCACGCATGATCTCCGCATGCTAAAGCCATGCTGGCTGTTCCTAATTATGTTATTAGTTTCTATGAACTCAACTATCCAATCTCTAATAAATGATTTGAGGATCTTTCCCAAGACAGAGGTTAGGTTAACTGGTCTATAATTACCTGGTTGATCTCTACTGCCCTTCTCATCTGTAGGAGTCACGCTAGCCAGTCTCCAGTCTGCTGGAACCTTTCCTTGTTGTAGGGACTTGTTAAAGATAGCTGTTAGAGGACTGCATAGATGTAGAAACGGTGGACGGAAGGAAATATGAAAATTGGCAGCATGTTTTTGCTCGGTCGGTTTTAAAAGTTAAGGAAGGTAGGGCAAGGTGAGTAAGGTGGGGTGGCAAGTTTTGTGCGAGGTGGGGAATATTGTAGGGGTGTTAGACAACGATGGGGTCAGGCAGGCAGGGATATAAGGTATAGCAAGGACAGAGGTGCGGCATAGATGGGGATGAGGTAGGGCAAAGAGAACATTTTGTGAGATACAGGGAATGTTCATTAAACAACGGGCTAAGATGGGATGAGGTAGGGTGGATATACAGTATGGTGCATTACGGGAAGAGATTAATTATAGATGAGGTGAGGCAGAAGGGAAGAATTGGGAGAGGCAGGAGAAGTGAGTGGGTGTTAGGAGGGGATGGGTTGAGGCAGAGAAAAATGGTGGGATTGGAGAAATAGAGAGGCAAGGATTACGGGTTCAGCATGAGATAGTGCCGAGGCATGGGATAGAAGTGAGAAAGGATTCAAAGCTTTGTGAGAGAAGTACGAGTAGAGAAAAAGGAGCTGATTCAAGAAATGATTGGATAAATTAATGATAAGAAATTTGTGAGAAGGCATGGGGAATGGCGTGGGTGCAAGACTGAGATGATGGCAAAGTCAGGGAACGAGGCAAAGTAGGGGATAGGTGAGATAGGCACCAGGGCGAGGCAGACATACGTGTAAGGCACAGATGAGGGTGGGAAAGGGCAGAGGAGAAATGTTTTGAATGTGGCAAGGAATAGAAAAGAGGGCGTAAGGTTGAGATGGTGTCAGGTCGGGATTGGAATGGAATAGGTACAGAAATGAGACAAGTGGGGGTAAAGGAGATGTGGATGTAAGTAAGGGGATAGGGTAAGACAAAGACAGTAGTAAGGAAGAGATGGGGTGAGATTCACGTAAGGTAGAATGGGTTGAAAACGGATTGGCAGTAGGATGCGAGTGAGGCGTGAGTAGTAGAGAAGCTAGGAAAGAATCTGGTGAGGTACAGAGAGAATTTAAGATACGGAAGGTGACTGTGGAGCAAAGACTGGGGTGAGGCAGGCCGGGAAAGGTCTCGCCTGCTGGATGGAGTAAGGCAGAGGTGAAAAGTTTCGGGGAGACACGGCATTGTGAGAGGGTAAGAGGAGAAATGGATAGGCAGAAGTGGGGTGGGGTAGGATTGGAGTGATACTAGGGTGTGGTGAGGCAGGAATGGGGTTAGAGTTGGGGTGGGGAGAAGCAAGGGTGGGGGTGAGAGAGGGAGTGGGGGTGAGGTGGGGAATGGGGGTGAGACAGGGAGTGCTTGGGGCAGGTAGGGAGTGATGGTGAGGCAGGGAATGGGGTGACGCCTGAATCTGATTAGTTAGAAATGTGGTAAGGGGAAGACAGAAACTAATAAGTAGAGTGAAACAGGAATAAGTGGGTGGCATAAAGCAGAAATGAGTGTACAGAGTGAGGCAGGAATAAGTAGGAAGAGAAAAACAGGCATGATTAGAAAAGGTGTTCCAAAAATAAATACATGGAGAGAAGCAGGAATGATTAGAAGAGGTGAGGCAGGAATGAGCAGAAACGGTGAGGAAATAATGAGGGATGGAGTAAGGCAATAATGAAGGGATGGGATGAGGTAAGGATGAATGGATGGAAAGAACCAATAATGAGGGGATGGGTTTGGGCAGAAATTAGGGAGTGGGGTGAGGCAACAATGAGTGGAGAGGGTGAGTCAGGAATAAGTGGATAGAGTGAGGTAAGCGTGAAAGGACGGGGTGAGGCAGGAATGAGAGGATGGAGTGAAGTTAGAATGAGGGGATGTGGTGAGGCATAAATGAGGATACGGAGTAAGGCAGGAATGAGGTCAAGGGGTATAATATGAATGTGGGTAATGATATCGTGAGGCAAGATAGTGTGGTGTGGACGAGGGGTTCCTCATCGTGAACACACTAATTGTCAGCTTGGACGGTAATCCCTGATGCATGATATGAGGGTGGCTTGGTTTCCAATCATCTCATACACGCCACACACTAGTAACTATTAAACACACACTCTCCACGTCCCATACACACACTTGGGTAAAAGGGAATACATATACCAGGTGTTTTAAATACATTCGATTAAAATGTCATTGGTACATATTCCGCTCCAAACTCTCTGACACTAAAGACGAGGGATAAAGCAAATTGCACATTGGTTTTACCCAGGAACAGTAGCCTTGCTTTTCTAGATAGCTTGATTGTGACATTTTCAATATTATCCATTATACTGTCATAAGCAAAAGTTAGAATAATTTTTCGCCTCTCTGCTTCTCATTTTCATCTACTGGCTAACATACCTGAGCTGAGAGAGGCCTGCTGTGTGACCGTATCAATATTTGAATCTCTGATACGATACGCTTTGGCTTCGGCTCTCCTGTCATTCGCTGTCCACATATATCTGCGCTGTTTACTTATCCCCTAATTCTACTGACTATCAAAAATTCATTGACTATCTTACTTTTGCAATGGAACACACATTCTATCCATTTCTCCTTTATCTGAAAACTCCATTCTAGGAGATTTCAATGTTCACCACCACCTCTGGCTCTCCTCTCCTTTCACTGATCCACCTGGTGAACAAGCCTACATCTTTTCTATATTTAATGACCTAGAGCAGCTTGTACAGCACCCTACCCGCATCCTGCCTTGGAGAGAGTTCAACATATTTGACATCTTTCTTACAACTAATCCTTCTTCTTACACTGTTAATCTCTTCTATTCGTTGGGCTCCTCTGATCACAACCTTATTACCTTAACCCATCCTATCGCTCCAGTACAGCCTGTGGACCCTCCAAAGAAATGTGGACTGTGGCACTTTGGACCTGCGGGTTGGGAGGCCATCAGGCAGTACTTCTTTGATTCTCCCTGGAATGATTATTGTTTCCATGGCTGGGAGCCATCTGCATGTGCCTTGCGCATTACGGAGGATATTCTCTCGGGCATGGAACCATACATTTGTTTCTCATATGCTCTGACTAATGCAAGAATGCCCTGGTTTAATCACGCTTGTTCTAATGCTGTCTGCAACAAGAAGAGGGCCTATAAAAAGTACCACAGTCAAACCACCCCTGAATCAAATCTTTTTTATGTATCTTCCGGAATCTTGCTAAGTCTGTTCTTTGCTCTGCTAAAAATAATTTCATCCATACTAAATGCTCTCAACTCTCCAACTCGAATTCTTCCCACTCCTTCTGGCACCTTGCCAAAAACTTTTCTAACAACTTTACCTCATCATCCTTCCCTCCTCTTATCTACTCTGATGGCTCTGTAGCTATTTCTTCTACTGATACAGCAGATCTCTCCACTCAGACACTCTCCTCCAATTCAACCTTGGACGATTCCAGTCCTGTTCCTCCATCAAAACCTCCCTCTGACTTCTCATGGCTGACATTAAAATTGCTTCACCTGATGTATTTTCTGCCATCACTAGCCTCAATACTAACAAGGCATATGGACCTGATGGAGTCCCTCCTGTTGTCCTCAAGAACTGTGCTTCTCTGCTTACACCCTGCCTAGGTAAACTCTTTCGCCTTTGTCTTTCAACGTGTACCTTTCCTTCTTGCTGGAAGTTTGCTCTTATTCAGCCAGTCCCAAAGAAGGATGACCATTCCAAACCCTCTAACTATGGTCCAATTGCTTTAACATCCTGTGTCTCAGAAGTTTTCGAGTCTATTCTTAACAGAAAAATTTTAAAGCATCTTTCCTACCACAACCTTCTTTCTGATCGTCAGTATGGGTTACGTAAGGGACGCTCCACTGGTGATCTTCTCACCTACCCTTCAGACTCCTGGTCATCCTCCTTTCGGGACTTTGGCGAAAGCTTTGAGACCACACTTGACATCTCAAAGACTTTCGATAGAGTCTGGCATAAATCTTTATTTTCCAAACTGCCCTCTTACGGTTTCTCTCATTCTATCTGTGCCTTCATTTACAGCTTCCTTTCTGGTCATTCTGTATCCGCTGTTGTAGACGGCCATCGTTCGTCTCCTAGATCTATCAACAGTGGTGTTCATCAGGGTTCTGTCCTATCACCAACTCTCTTCATTTTATTCATTAATGATCTAAGCTGTACATCTAACCCTATCCACTCGTATGTTGATGATTCCACCCTCCTCCTTTCCATTCGGTTCCCTCATCATCCATCTCAGCAGTTACTTCAACAAACAAGGGATGAGCCTATGGCACACTTAATGTCTGACTTGGCTCATATCTCTGACTGGGGTAAAAAATAATCTTGTTGTTTTTAATGCATCAAAGACCCAGTTCTTACATCTATCAACCCAACAAAATCTTCCACAGGAATACCCTTTAATGTTTAATAATATCCAGTTCAATCCCGCAACATCCTTGAACATGCTTGGGGTTTCATTCACTCGGGACTTATCTTGGAAAGATCATATTACATCTCTTGTAATATCTGCTTCCAAGAGATTAGCTGTGCTAAGCCGTCTCCATAACTTCTTTACCCCTGCTCAGTTGTTGACTTTATACACGGGTTTTATTCCCCCCTGTGTAGAGTACAACTCTCATGTGTGGGGATGCTCCCCACATGCAGCTCTTTTCAATGGGGTGGAGTCAAGGTTTTTCGTCTCATTAACTCTTTTCCTCTTACTGGCTCTCTTCAACTTCTGTCTCTTCGTTGCACTGTTGCATCTTTATCTCTTTTCTGTCGTTACGTCCATGGTCACTGCTCCTCTGAACTGTCTGCTTGCATCTTTCCACCTGAACGACGGGTGCGTAGCACCCGTCTAGCAACAGACTCTCATCCCTTTTCTGTCCAACTCTCTAATGCAAGAGTTAACCGTTACTCCCAGTCCTTTATTTAACCAGCAGGTCAACTCTGAAACTGTCCTCTTCTGTCTGTATTTCCTACCTTCTATGACCTCCAGTCTCTCAAATGCAGTGTGTTCAGGCATCTCGAAATAAACGGATTTTGAATTTGGCTCTCTTTTGTATTGTTTTTGTTATTTCCTGGAAGGAATTGTTGTGCGGGCTCCTAGCCTTTGGTTCTTTCTTCCTCTCATTAAAGAATCAGAGAATGAAGTCTCTCTCTCTCTCTCTCTCTCTCTCTCTCTCTCTCTCTCTCTCACACACACACACACACACACACACACACACACACACATAAGCACAAAACCAAATACCAGGCACACATATAAATACATCCAAACAGACACACAGGCATATATTCTTTGAAGTTACGTCGTCCGCATACATTACAACATTCTCTATCCATCCGTGAACAGACCCTCATATTTATTTAAGGTGGCTTAGAGAAAGCGTATGGTAGAATTGATAGGGAGGCTTTGTGGACTGTTTTAAGATTGTATGGACTTGATGGTAGGTTACTAAAAGGGGTGAAGAGTTTTTATGTAAATAGTAGAGCGTGTGTAAGAGTGGGAAATGCTGTGAGTGATTGGTTTCCTGTGAGAGTGGGGCTGCGACAGGGATGTGTGATGTCGCCTTGGTTGTTTAATATTTATATGGATGGTGTTGTAAGGGAGGTGAATGCAAGAGTTTTGGGTGAAGGTTTGAGTCTGGTGAATGTTGATGGTGGAGAGTGGAATCTGAAGCAGATGCTGTTTGCAGATGATATTGCACTGGTGGCTGATTCAGAGGAGAGATTGAGACAGTTGGTAGAGGAGTTTGGAAGGGTGTGTGAAAGGAGGAAATTGATAGTAAATGAGAATAAGAGTAAAGTGATGAAGTATACGAGGTTGGTAGATGGTAGGGGGAATGAATATAGTTTTGAATGGTGAGTTGCTTGAGGAGGTAGAGTGTTTTAAATATTTAGGGTCACATGTTGCTGTGGATGGAAAAATAGATGCAGAAGTAAAGTTTAGAATGAATGAAGTAGGAAAGGTGCTGGGAGGAATGAAAAAGGTGTTTAGATGTCGTTCGCTTAGAATGGATGTAAAGGGAAGGCTGTATGAGGGTGTTGTGGTACCAACTGCGTTATATGGGGCTGAAACATGGAATATGGGTGTAGCAGAAAGGAAAAGTTTGAATGTAATGGAGATGAGGTGTCTGAGGAGTATGTGTGGAGTGACGCGTATGGATCGAGTGCGAAATGATGAAGTGTGAAGGAGAACTGGAGTTGTTCAGGAGATGGCTGATAGAGTTGAGCAGAGGGTGTTGCGATGGTTTGGGTATATGGAGAGAATGGATAATGAGTGATTGGTGAAAAAGATAACTAGATATGATGTGAGAGGAGTAAGGCTGAAAGGGAGACCAGGAATAGGATGGATGGACAGTGTGAAGAGAGCGATGGTTGTGAGAGGGATGTCTTTTGAGCAAGGAAGAGTGGCTGTGCGTGACAGAAATAAATGGAGAGAAAATATGAATGAATAAATGATGACGCAGCCCTGAGGGGATATTCTCCCGCATTTGGTCTGATCAGCTAGTCAAGTCAGGTGCAAGTAAGGGGATGGGTCTATTATGATGTGGCAGGGGTAAACCAGCTCTGCTGTTGGGCCCTGATGCGGATGTTACTGATTGCACTGCGCAGTTGACCCTTGTGCGGTGTGGCGCAGTGAGGATCTGTCCCTTCTCCCCTTTGGGGCTAAGATGAGAATGGATGTGTAAATGGGGAGTGTGTCGTCCTGTCTCGGCTACCTCCCTTTCCTTGGGGGAAGCAGCCTAGGTATATAGATAGATAGGCTTAGCTGTCATACCCAGACCAACACTGCCAAAAATTTAAGAAAACGGTTGTTATTTCCTTAAAAATTGAGTCTATCTCTGTTCACGTTTAAAGAAAACACGTATTATTGTCTTAAAAATGGTGGCCTCCATCGGGTCGATCTCAGTCCCCGCTTATATAAAAACTGTATAATATGCCTTAGTGACTGCGGGTATATTTTCTTATGATAATGCATTGTCAGTTAAAGGAGAAAAAGCAAGTGCAGCCGTCAACAAGTGTGTGTGTTGATGGCGTGGGGTGGTGGGTGGGTGGGGAGGAGTGGGACGGGGTAAGGTAGATTGGGGTGGGGCGGGGTGGGGTGAGACTGGTTTAGAATTGGGACACTGTGGGAGAGAAGAGCGTATGAGGGGTAAGGCAAGAGAGAGTGGGATAACGATAGACTAGAAGAGGAATTGGACGCAATGGCAAGGAGAAAGAGTGAGATGGGCAAGGGATAGGAAAGGCGGGATTGGGATGGGTTAGAGTGAGAAGGAGGTGAGCGAGCTGGGGTGTTGGTGTGTTAGTATAGGAATAGTATTGAGTAAGAGACCGAGAGAGTAGGGGAGGGGAGAGATGGCCAACGAATGGGAAGGATGGAACTTTGGGACAGGAGTGAGGTGGGCTGGGATTCGAAGTTGACTGGTGTGGGATGCGGTGAGGAAGAGGTGGGTTAGTATCGAGATGGGACGAGTGGGATAGGACAGAGTGGGATGGGTAAGGCATGGGGTGGAGTGGGAGAGAGGTACATTAGTATAGGAAAAACGCAAAGTGGGATAGGACAGAGTGAAATGGGTAACGGATCAGGTGGGGTAGCTTTGGGTAGGATCAAAAAAGGATGAGACAGGAGCGGGAACAGGACTGGGATGGGGAGCCAGAGTGGAATGAGGGAGAGGTGTGACAGAATATGGGGTTGAATGGGAAGGATTAGTTTGTGTGTGAGAGGTGGATTAAACCAGGAATGGAGTGGAATGCGTAAGGAATTTTTCACATCTATAAAGGCGAATATTGTCGGCAATTCACTGGGAAGGGTCATGTAACACAACCACGCTGACATAGACAGATTGTTAGATAAATATACAGGAAGGCTAACTGACTGAAAGAAGGAAAGAAAAACATATAAAAAAAGACGTAGAGAGATTGACAGATAGGTAGATAGATAAGAACAGACATAGAAAGAAACGGGAAGAATCATTAGACAGATAGAAGGAGAGATACAGAGATGGAGATTGCTAAACAGGATGTAATGCAGATAGACAGACAAAGATATATAGATATACAGGTATGCAGAAAAATGAATTAAAAAGAAACAGAGTCACACAGATAGCTTGACAGACACACAGTCAGGGAGACAGACAGAAAGATTGATAGACATATAGATAGATAGGTAGTCAGATAAGCAGAAAGACTGGAATACGAGTGCATACACATATAGGCAGTTTGATAGACTGGCATATTTTTGTATTATATATATATATATATATATATATATATATATATATATATATATATATATAGAGAGAGAGAGAGAGAGAGAGAGAGAGAGAGAGAGAGAGAGACAGACAGACAGACAGACAGACAGACAGACAGATATATATATATATCTATACTCTATCTATCTCTATCTATTTATCTATCAATCAGTCAATCTATCTATCTATCTATCTATTTATCTATATATACTGTATATATGAATGGACAGTGTGTGGGGAGCATTAGATGCAAGTGGGATGTCTGTTGAGCAAGGAAGAGTGGCTGCGCATGATAGGAATTATTGGAGAGAAATTGTGAATTAATAAATGGTGATATGGCCCTGAGGGGATATTCTCCCAAATCTGGTCTGATCAGCTGGTCCGGCCAGGTGTGGGTAAGGGGATGGGTCCATTATGATGTAGGAGGGGTAAACCAGCTCTGGTGTCGGGCCCTGCTGCGGATGTCGCTGATTGCACTGTGCAGTTGACCCTCACATGGTGTGGTGAGGTGAGGATCTGTCCTTTCTCCCCTTTGGGCTAAGATACGAATAAATGTGTGTGTGTGTGTGTGTGTGTGTGTGTGTGGATGAGTAACTTGCGAGTGTGTTGTCCTGTCTCGGCTACCCTCCTTTCTTTGGGGGAAGCAACCTAGGTATATAGATACACAAAGATGGGATGGATGCGGCTTTCAAATGTGTCCTTTGTCTTGTTTAACCTTGCTACTTCTAGACGATTTCATGTACTTCAGTGCTGTAGAAGGAATTATGTAGTTTCTTTTTAACACTTAATGATTTCCATCGTCCGAGAGAACTTCGCGGTCAAATGGATAATGTGTATCGTTAACAGGGAACTGCTACAGGAGGTGTAATAGGTGGCAGTTTTCTTGTCAGCTATGGAGGCTTCTTAACATCTTTGGTTTTCAATCAATTACTGCACATTACATGTCAATACCTGCATGTAATATATGAAAGAAGATGGACATTCGCAGCTGGTCTGTCAGTGCAGTTACTATGGATAATGTGTCATTCTGAAGAAATAATGAAAACGGAAGTGTACAAAAAAGGTGAAATGTTCAAATGATGACGGCGAGGAGAGGAGGAATAAAAGATGGGAAGGAAATTATGTATACGTCAACACCTAGGACGAGAGAGGGGTGAGGAAGAGGGAATTAAAGGATGAGGGTGAAAAGAGATGAAGAGGAAACAGAAGAAAACAGTGGGAAGTGAAATAAGAAAAAGAGAGCAGTGATGAAAGAGTCAATATTTATGCAAGAACAAAGTGAAATTAAAAGGATGAAAGGAGAGACGGATATAACAAAGAGAAAAAGTGGAGGGACCAATCAAAGAAAGAGAACAGATGGAAGGAGTAGTGACGGAAATGATGAAAAGAAAACGTCTTATACGAGAACACGCTGCCTAACACACACACACACACACACACACACACACACACACACACACACACACACTAAAAGCGGTGCCAAGGCACAGCAAACTCGTCCACGGCAGTCATTTTAGTGCTGACACAACAGGATATCAAGTCAGAGATATTACATATAAAGTTTGGAGTAAATCGGGTGAAAATTGACGATTTTATGACCATTTGAAATTTTAGGTCCAACCCACCTGACGTTGACCCCCCTACCGATAGCTGACAGGTGACGCCCTTTATGTAATACATGTTACAGGATACAGATTTGAAAGGTGCACCTGTAGGTTTTGGCTTCATGTCGATATGACGCATTTGAATGGAGTGATGGGGAGAAACGATTTTTGATTGCATTTTTAAATTTTTTTGGGGGGCTTACAGCCTGAACCTTGGCCCAGTTTGGCCCCAAATATCATAAGGTGATCAGAAGATCATAGGCCATCATCCCTGTAATTTTAGTCAAAAGTGCATCGCTAATTTTTGCGTAAAGTTGTTAACAGACAGACAGACAGAGAAACAAACAGACAACCCGAGTGAAAACAATACCCGTCCCTGTGCCCCTCCGGGGCGGTGACTGATAAAGAGGTATTAATGAAGGATGGGGACGAAAGGAAACATGAAGAATAAAGTCGGGTTGGAAAACAATAACAGAGTGAGGTGAAATACTAATGATCAAACGCCAAAGATGCAATCAAGATCACGGACGAAGACAACGGAGGGGTAAGAAAGAGGGAAAGAAATCAGAGCACTAAAAGGAAAAAAGGAAAAAAGAAACAAATGGGACGAAGGTAAAGTTTATGAATGAAGGACAGATTCATGCGAGAAAAATATATAGAAAGACAGATAAAGATATGAACAGATGGATAGATAGGAGGTAATAAATAGAGATAGGGGATAAACACGAATGGGTAAATGGGTTGGTCGGACGGTAGGCAGGTACCTAGGTAGGTAGGCAGGTTCATAGAATGATAGATAGATAAATGGATAGATGAATAGAGATAGGTTGGTAGGTAGACAGATAGATAGATAAGGGCCATATAAACTGAAAAATAAACTGAAACACACACACACACACACACACACACACACACACACACACACACACAATCAATGCTAAAAAGAATTATAGGCACTATACTCGTATGCCGCTAAAGTATTGCACACACACACACACACACACACACACACACACACACACAGAATGAGAGAGAGAGAGAGAGAGAGAGAGAGAGGATAAACACACACACACACACACACACACACACACACACACAAGATACAAGAAGGAGCACGCTGCGACTGCAATACCCGCGCACACCAACTGGTCTACGGGACTAATATCTGACTGTGACCTTGACCCTCGACAGTTTACTCTCAGAATAAAACTGCCTCATTCCTGCCAAACCTTTAACCCTTCCACCAACCTTGGTTCAGATCAGATCAAAGCGGTCTGAACTGACTTTGCCCTGTTGCCGTAACCTTTGACCTTTCCCAGTGACCGAGAACTTTGACTAATTACTCTCATAATTGAGTATCTGCATCCTTGTATTAACATGAATTCCTCCACAACGTTAAGACTACAACTGCTGGCAAGTGTTTAAGCTGAACTTGCCATGTGCCTTTGTCCTCCTATTTATTGTCTAAAGAAAAAGAACTTGTTTCTTCCTTAGCTGACCCTTAACATTTCCACCAAGTATACTTAATAAGGGATCAGAACTTAATTAAATCGTTCACAAGTTCACACACGGGTCGAACTTACTTCATGCCATATCCTAACCCCTTCCTTCAATTGCGGTCTAAGCTAAACCAGTATAAGTTGTTTACGTTCATTTTGCTTGGTGAAAGTTAGAGTTGCCCGTGACCTTGTGCTGTGATTGATAGTTCTAAAAAAAAAAAAAATAGGTTTCCTTACGGGATATCCCTCCACATTTCCCTCAAGATTGATTAAAACTGGACTAAGACTGAATTATTTTGCGCGCGCGCGCACGCACACACACACACACACACCGCTCGCTGGTGCAGTGGTAACGCTCTCGCTTGCCAACTGGTGGACGGGAGTTCGCGCCTCGCTCAGGTTGCGAAAAGTTTCACTGACGAAGTGGGTGGTTACTGTCCCCCTCGAGCAAGGGGACGGGTGTGTGCGTGTGTGAAGGTCACAGCCTTGCCCTTAGATCGGACTATATGAGCTCTCAGCTCCCTTCCGGGAGGGTAAAAGCTGACGATCACGACCATCAAGTGATCCTGACCGACCCGGTGAATTACACACACACACACACACACACACACACACACACACACTCGAGCGTGCACTTATGGGTCTCTGAGGCAAGTGTGTAAATAAGGACAGAAATGGGTGAGAAAAAAAATACAAGAAAACAATGGAGGCGAAGAACCTGAGAGAGAGAGAGAGAATAGACAGATAGCGTCGTGGGAAAAGGACATTGAAGGAGGACTGGTGGGAGAGGCGGAACGAGGAAGAGACGTAGGAATGAGGACAGAGGCGAAGCAGAGGAAGGCAGAATGGGAAAGTAAAGAGTTTGAGAGGGAGTACATAAGAGTACATGGTAAGTACACATAATCGAAGACCTGCTAGTCCATGACGAAATTATCTACTGGAGAGAAAGCTGATTTTGCCATGATATTACCATCGTGTAAGAGAAAAGGATAGAAGAGAGGAAGACTCTTCCCCACCCACCACGCCTTCCGGTAAAGAGGCAGGAAAAAATAGGAAAAAAAAAAGGACCATGCATGTTAGAAAGAACAGGCATGAAAATTTTATAGGAGAAACAGAAGGGGAACAACTATGCATTATGTATGGGGAGGATTGGAAGAATGAAAATGAAGAGACGAAACAGGCTAGATGAAAGGATAAACAGAGGAGATGAGAGAGAGAGAGAGAGAGTGAGGGGATGAAAGAAAGAGGGAAAAAGAAACTTTAGGGAGAATGTTAGGGACAGAGAATGAAGGGTGGAGGTGTGGAAGATAGATAATGAAGGGAAGATTTGAGGGAGGGGAGAGCAAGCAAAGTGCTGAGGGAGAGTGAATGCACGGAGATGAGATGGCGGATGTGAGGAGGGTTCATACACAAGAGAGGCGTTAATAGGAGGAAGACAGTCAAGGCAGAAGTGGTGATGAGAGTGATGGAATGGTGGTGAGAGGAATGAAGCTGTGGTGATAATGGTGATGAAGATGAGGGCAAAGACGAGGTGCGACACTGGTGGTGATGAAGAGGCAATCATGAGTGATGATATAGTCGGAGAGAATAAGGGCGAAGGTGGTAATGAGAGTGAAGGAGAGGTGAGGATTAATGGTGATGGTGATGATGTGGGGATAGCAGTCATGGTGATGCTGTCGGTGATGGCATTGATGGTGTGGTGGTGAGCGAGATGGTACTGTACCTGTAAAACTGATGAAGTCATGAACAGTGGTGAGAGGGAGGGTCACACCGATGTTGTGGAGGTACTGGTGAATGATGAGGCAGCAAGAAGAAAAATGAATGTGAGTAGTGATAGTGATGAAATATCCACTAAAATTTTATTATTATACGTACCTGCATTCTGGCTGAGGTTACAAGTTTTTGCCAGAAAGCTTGATAAAAAATACAGTTCCTTTCTTCACAACAAAAACATTTAACCCTTTTAGCCAGAGAACGTTACTGTATTCTTGCCGGTTCAGTTCTGTTTTATCAGTTTAGGAGAGAATTTTCGAACTATTGATGGCAGATACAGCCTTTATTAATCTATTCAGAACGAGCAAGTTGTCTTGAACCTTTCATTCTGAAGAAATATTTTCCATTAATTGCTGGTATAGAAGATTTTATTCGGTATAAGCGGAAAGCCCTAGTAGTGAAGCGGTTGGCAGAAGTTGTATTAAGTTGTAGCTGTTCGAAGAATCTACACAGAGTTGAATGACATCGTCCTAAGAGAGCAGAAATGAAAATAAAAACTACATCCTCGAACTGAGGGGTTAAACGAAATAAAAATCATATGGTGACAACAACAATAAACTATAATGTGTTCTTGGGCTGATGCCTTATTCTTAAGTTATTTTGGTTCACCTCGGACTTTGAAGGGATGAAAAGAAGTTTCTATTATCCTCTTCTTAACGATGACGATTTACCGTTTTCGTTTTTGCTTCGTCCAGGCAACGATATCCAGTTTAACTCTTCCCATAAGTGACACTCTTTTCTTTATATTTTGCTATTTCCAGTAGGTACTGTACTTTATTCTTGCTGTATCAAGACGAAATTTCAGGTGTGAACTTTTGAACCGGGGGGATTAGAAATCGTCTTCGTTGTCCCCTACACTTGTATGAGTTAAATATAAACCTAAACAGAATCCCCTGGGAACAGTAACAGTAAAATGTATATGGCGTCTTCAGGCTGGATGGGTTAAGGGCGATCTAACATAGTGAGAAGGTTAAAATTAAAGAGGAAAAGAAATCACACGAACACCAGCGACAACAAGAATGAATATGAAAACAGAAATTTCAGGAAGGCAAAGGCAAGTCGGTTGAGAGGTGGCCTGCAGTCCCGCCGGACTCAGGTTCAAATCCCCGCTGGGGCAGGGAACAGTTTAAGGATTTGAATTTAGTAAAAGCAGACTTTACTAATCTACTAGAAGACCCTCCGACTTGTCGTAAAACTAACCCCGCTAATACCGATACACCAGTCTTGTATGAGGCAGCACTAGCATGTATTCAGTATGGACGGTGGGTGTTAGCGCCGAAGTTGTGACATGTAGAGGTGTATGGTATGCAGGAGGACTACTGGGCCTTTGGAGCAAGCTGTGAAGCCTTTGCCCAGAGTCGGACACATAAAAAAAAATGATGTGTAATTCATTTTTTCAAGTATATCAGTGGCAGAAGGACAGGGAGATAGAGACCGTAATGGTAATATAAGATGAGAGACCATCTAAGGGAGACAGGTGATTTGGCGTGGGAAGGAGGTATCGTTACTGAGTATGGACGGAAACATGGAAAGCCTTCTTGTCCAAACGACCCCTTAAATGATTCGGTGCCAAGAAATAGATTGCTAAAAAGATAGATAAATAAGCGATGAACTGTTAGACATATATAGAGAGATAGATAAATGAATAGGATAAGTAGATACAAACAGGACAGACTGACAGACAGTCACGTAGATAGATAGAGAGAGAGATAGATAACGATGATTCCCCTAAAGTTGGCTGGCAAATGGCCTGTGACGTTTGTTAAGCTTGCGTGCCGGCGGCTGTCAGTCTGAGTGTTTGTCTCCCCGTCTATGCATGTCTGTTAAATTATGTCTGCTCATGTCTGTATCCATCTGTCTGTTTTCTTGTCGTTCTCTTTCTTTCAGTCTGTCTGTCTAAATGTCTATCTATCAATCAGTCAGTTCAGTCAGTCTATCTATCTATCCATCATCAAGTATCTATCAGTCTGTTTATCTATTAGTCGATCTACATACAGCCTTTAAAATATCTGTTCCTCATGTAATACTACAAAACCGGATTTCGAAATCTCCCAAATTCTGTACTTGTGCAGTAACTTATAGAAGTGGGCACCAGAAAAACAGGGAGCCAGAGGTGGGGAGCTGGATGTAACTAAATGTTGACGGTCGTGCCCCAGGGTAAAACTGGGGCTTATCAATGACTGGTCGATTGCAGTAGTGATTTTCGTGGAGTCAATAGGCATTGTTATAAAAAAATAATAATAATAATAATAATAATAATAATAATAATAATAATAATAATAATATTATTATTATTATTATTATTATTATTATTATTATATTATTATTATTATTATTATTATTATTATTATTATTGTTGTTGTTATTATTATTATTATTATTATTATTATTGCTCTAGTTTTATTAGTTATTATTATTATTATTATTATTATTATTATTATTATTATAATCATCATCATCATCATCATCATCATCACCATCCTGACCTCCTTTCCCACCCTACGGCAGGGTGAGGAGTAGCAATGTCCAGACAGCCCAAATTTGCCCAAACCAATGGGCCACGCTTCCATTCACTCATCATTAAAGCCCCCGGAATCCTGGCTCTATTGGATACGCCAAAAACGTTCACCACGTTCTGTAGCTTCACATAATCGTATCCGATAGAGTCAATCCAGATGCTGCTTTGTTGAAAAGGGGTGCCAAAATCATTGATCATGCACTTCTTCTCACAACATTCATCCAGCCAGCTCGATCTCCTGTCAGTTCCCTAGCCTCACCGACTTCCAAACCTCTCTTCCTCACACATTCATTCACCACATCTCTCCACTTTCCTGGCCTACCTCGCCTCCTCCCTCCTTCGAATTCGCTCAGATATACCTATTTCACCACTCTATTCTTATCCATTCTCTCCACATGATCATGCCATCTCAGTACATTCTCCTCGATTCTGGTGTCCACCGACTTCCTCACTCCGCATCTTTCACGAATCACATTATTTCGCATCCTATCCACCCTCTGTACTCCACATACATTCCTCAGCAGTCCCATCTCCACTGCTCTTACTCTTGACTTTTCATTTTTATGCCACACCATAGTCTCACATCCATATGTTAAAGTTGGCACTAACACTCCTTCATATAAGCCTCATGCAGCTGCAGTGCTCAAGCCTCTGTTTCTTATCAAGGCCTTCATTGAACCAGCTACTTTTCTTCCTTGAGTCACTCTACTTTCAACTTCTTTTGCATATTTTCCTCTCTTTTCTATCACTGTACCCAGGTATTTGAACTCTCCCACCAGTTCCAGTCTCTCTCCATTCACTGTTACATCGCACTGGGAGTCACCATCTCTCTAAATAACCATCATTTTACTGTTGTCTACATTTACTCTCAAGGCACGACGCTTATAAACATCAGCAGAACTCTGCACTAGCCTACCAAGTTCTTGTCCTGTACTTGCAAGCAGTACTGCATCATCAGCATATAACAAAATTGAGATATTCCATCAATCACCATTCTTACCAACGCCATCCCTCTCTCCGTTACTCGTGTTTTTACTTCTCTCATCACACCATCCATATATATACTGAACAACCATGGGGACATGACACAACCTTGTCGCACGCCCACACCGATCATGAACCATTCACTTAGATGCCCATTAACCCTTACACATGCTTCACTACCATCACAAAAATTCTTGACGGATCCTAGCAGCTTACCCTCTACACCGTACATGCACAAAACTTTCCACAATCCTTCTCTGTCCACTTTGTCATATGCTATTTCCAGATCCATGAATGCCATAAACACCTTACGGTCCTTCTCACAAGCCTTCTCTACTATCTGTCTCACCGCAAATATTTGGTCCACACATCCTCTGCCACTCCTAAAGCCACCCTGTTCATCACTCACTAGGACTTCTGACATCTCTCTTACTTTCTCTATAATATTTCTTCCATATACCTTCCCTACCACACTCAATAAACTTATGCCAAGATAATTCTTGCACTCACTTCGCTCACCTTTATTTTTGTACAAGGGTACAATGACAGCCCTTTTCCACTCTGCAGGCACAGTTTCACTCATCCACGCCTTCTTATATATCTCCAACAATCACCTCATTGCACCCTGTCCATTACACTTAAGCATCTCTGCATAAACCTCATCAACCCCAGCTACTTTCCCATTTTTCAGCCGCTTCACAGCATTCTTCACCAGTGTGAGTGTCTCGTCTCCTGGTACTGCATTCCTTCTCTGCACACACCCCAAACCAATCATGTTTACAGCCACTCTGCTCTCTCATTTCCTATTCAACAGGCTTTCAAAATATTCTTTCCATCTGGTACTTACTTCATCTCCATGGGTTAATAATCTACCACTGTTACATAGCCTATGATTTCATCATCCTTTGTGTAATTTTAACGCACAGTATGCTGCATGTTTGATCACGAGCGTGTTCTGCCTCAGTCCCCCCCTTCTACCGTTATAGTAGAGTAAGTCGTTCTCTCTGTTGTCCAGAGCGGGATTGTCAACTCTATGTCCCCATGGCTTCATTTGCGCGTCCTTATTACAAGTTGTATCAAGCTCTCCTGGCTCCTATATAATGAGCTCAGTCTCTGCATCATTGCCACTTAGATCTGCTCCTCATTCTGTTCACATCTCTGTCCTCCCCTGTACAGATATTATTATTGTGAGTGCTCAAGAAGTCTCCAACCATCTAGCAGCTGTGTGTAATTTGAGTATAACTGTTATTGCATTTTTTCTTGTACTGTATAGCATAAGTTTAATTTGTAGGCCTAGTGAAGTTTTTGTAATTTATGTAGGGTTCTTTGTCAGTCATTTTTGATAATAGTTTGTATCTGTAATTATTTATCTGGCATTCACTGAGTATTATCTGGTATCTCATTTTATCAGGGCTGACTTAGATAAATTTACTCTTGCTAATTTCGTGTTAATAGAGGCTATTGCAGTTAACCATATATTTAACCTGTTTATTTGCCATTACATTATCCTTATGAGTCCTGAATGTTTTGTTGTTAGTTTAAGCATTAAACTTTAACTTGTAATTTTACCTAACTCTTTTGTTTTGAACCTGGAACTTTACGGGACAGTAGTGATTTTTAGCATTCTCACTTAAAGTGTACGTTATCTTTCTCTGTTCCGTAACATAAATTTGGCGACCTCATATCAGGATATTCAGGATATTATCATAAGGATATTGTTTGATATTTTGTGACTGTGATATATTTATGATGGCTACTATTTCTACACTTGATGAAGCCAAAGATTTTTTGTCAAATGTGCAAACAGTGTGTGATATAGAAAACAGAACAAAGAATGAACTTAAGCTTGTTGCTCAACAATTGGGAATTGCAGTTCACTCTCATCATTCTAAAGATCAAATTGTTGGCATGATTAATAAAAGCTTGTTTAATGTAACTCCTCCAAATGAGCAAACGCAGATTGAATTAGCTAAGTTACAGCTTGCTCTGCAGGAGGCTAAGGCTAAGGAGGCGGAGTCTCGTGTTAAGGAAGCAAATGCTCGTATTGAAGAGGCACAGGTACAGGCTCAGGCACAAATTGAACTTGCCAGGATTCAGGCAGACCATGAGTATCGCATGAAACAAGGTGGAACTGGATCATCTAGCTCTGATGATTTTGATGTGGCTAAAAATGTTAAACTTGTCCCTCCTTTTAATGAATCTGATTTAACAAAGTATTTTCAGTTGTTTGAGAGGGTAGCTACAGGTTTTAATTGGCCTAAGGAGTATTGGCCAGTACTCCTTCAAACTGTTCTCACCGGTAAAGCTCAAGTAACTTATGCATCTTTGCCTCAGGATCAGTCTGATAATTATGATGTAGTTAAGAGCTTGATTCTTAAGGCCTATGAGCTTGTTCCTGAAGCTTATAGAGTAAAATTTAGGACAACTTATAAGCAAGATAAGCAATCCCATGTTGAGTATGCAAGAATCAAAGAAGATTTGTTAGAGCAGTGGTTAAATTCTAAGAATGTGGATTCTGATTTTGGTAAATTTAAGCAGATGATTTTGCTGGAGGATTTCAAAAGGTGTATTAGTAAAGATGTAAGCCTATATCTTGATGAGAAAAGAATAGATAATTTGTCTGATGCTGCAGTTTTAGCTGATGAATATGTTCTCACTCACAAGAGATATTTTAGAGGAAAAAGGAAAGCTGAGAGTCAGTACGTTGCCTCTACTCAGAGTGCAGGTAACAGGAAAGAGAATAAGGATGATGTTTCTCAGGAAGTAAATACCAGCTTCACCTCTAGATTTCAGAAAAGTAAATGTACTTATTGTAGTAAGCTTGGTCATACTACGGAGAGATGTTTCAGGAGACAGCGTGATGTGAACAAAAAGGAGTCTTTAAATATTCAGTCAATTGGTCTAGTGTCCACTCTTGAGAGTTCCCAGAATTCTTTAACTGAGTTAACTGAACCTGCTTTGAGGGGTAACTTAAATTCTCATGATGGAGCTCCTCTTTTGAGCAGTAACGTGGGTGACACTCTCAAGAGTTCATGTGCAAATTTCCTGTCTGATGGTTTTGTCAGTCCTCTGGACAGTAATGACAGGAAATCAGTTAAAATATATCGTGATACAGGTGCTTGCCAATCCCTTATGCTGACCAGTGTTCTAGGCTCTAATTTTAATTCCTCTGATGAAACTGTAATCTTACAAGGTGTAGGGAATAATTACTTCTCTGTCCCTCTGTGCAGAGTGAATTTAGAGTCTGGTTTTGTTAATGGTTCCGTTATGGTTGGGTTGGTTGAGACACTCCCAATGTCAGGTGTAACTTTCTTACTTGGAAATGATATTGGTGGAAGTCAAGTGTGTCCAGCTCCTCAGTTGTCTAGTGAGCCAGTGGCTGTGTCCCTGGATTGTGATGTCCCTGATGTGTTCCCTGCATGTGCTGTCACTAGGGCTAAGTCTAAAGTTACTGGTGATTTAGAGGATAATGATGATGATGATGTTATCCTAGCTGACACTTTTCTTGCTAATTTGGACCACTCACCAGATGAGGCAGTACCCCGTAGTGTTGATAATTTGTCTCGTCAAGAGTTGTTTGAGTTGCAGGTTGCTGACCCTGAGTTGAAAGGTCTAGCTAACTCTGCTTACAGTGAAGAAGAGTCAGCCGGTGCTTCTACTTGTTATTATGTAAAGTCAGGAGTACTTATGAGGAAGTGGAGACCCCCAACAGCATCAGCCGACTGTGAATGGGAGGTTGTACATCAAGTTGTCATCCCTCGTGTTTGTAGGCAGGATATCATTCGAGTGGCTCATGATTCCAGTTTGGCAGGACACCTTGGAGTGAGGAAGACTGTGGCACGCATTTTGAAACACTTCTACTGGCCAGGTATCTTCAGGGATGTTTCCTGGTATTGTAAGTCTTGTCACACCTGTCAAGTTGTGGGGAAGTGTAATCAGACCGAAAAGGTTGCACCTCTAGTTCCCATTCTTCCTTTTGAGGCGCCTTTCACCCGTGTGTTGGTGGATATTGTGGGCCCTCTTCCTAAGACTTCTTCAGGATTTTCTTATGTGTTGACCATGATTGATATGGCTACTCGTTATCCTGAAGCCATTCCACTTAGAAACATCTCAGCAAAGAACGTGGTTAAGGAAATGCTAGGGTTCTTCACAAAGTTTGGTCTGCCCAAGGAGGTACAGTCAGACCGGGGAAGTAATTTCATGTCAAACGTTTTCAAGCAGTCTCTGAAAGAGTTGGGCATCTCCCAGATCACGTCTTCAGCTTACCATCCCCAGACCCAAGGAGCGTTGGAGAGATATCATCAAACACTCAAATCGATGCTCAAGAAATACTGTTTGGAACATCAGAAAGACTGGGATAAAGGTCTTCCATTCGTTGTGTTTGCCGCAAGAGAATCTCCAAATGAATCACTGGGCTTCTCACCTTTTGAACTACTGTTTGGCCATGAAGTAAGAGGACCCCTTAAGTTACTCAAGGAATGCTGGCTGTCGGAGGAAGATGACGTCAACCTGCTGGAGTATGTGATGAAGTTCAAAGAACGGCTGTCCACTGCTTTACAGCTGGCGAGAGAGAATTTAGGAGCTGCTCAGGAGAAGATGAAGACTTGGTATGACAAGAAGTCCAGGTTACGCCACTTTCAGCCAGGAGATCAGGAGATTCTGCTACCAGTTCATGGGCAACCTCTTCAAGCCAAGTTTAGTGGCCCTTATTTCGTGGAGAAGAAACTCAGTGATGTCAGCTATGTCATCGCCACACCAGATCGTAGAAAGAGCGAGCAACTATGTCACATCAACATGCTAAAGTTATATCACAGGCGGGACGAAAATAATCCAGTCTGCACTGTAGCTGTTCCACCCGAGTCTGCAAGTGAAGCTCTCCCATGCAGTATGAGCCTGAGTGATAGTTTGGGGAAGAATCCTGATATCATGGATGATCTCCAGACTAAGCTTTCTCATCTACCTCCCAAGGAAAGGCAGGAGTTTTCGGCATTACTGCAGGAGTACCCGCAAGTGTTCCGTGCCACTCCAGGAAGAACCACTGTGTTGATGCATGATGTCGATGTTGGAGACGCAAAGCCAATTAAATTGCCTCCTTACCGTATGAACCCAGTGAAAGTTCCTCTCATCCAGAAGGAGCTTGGCTACCTGTTGGACCACAAGATGATTGAGCCCTGTCAGAGCGAGTGGAGTTCTCCTGTCACTCTGGTCCCTAAGCCAGGTGGGTCACAGAGGCTTTGCATCGACTACAGACGTGTTAATCAGATAACCAAAACAGACACTTACCCTCTCCCTCGTGTGGAAGATTGCATAGACAAGATCGGAAAGGCTAGGTACATAAGTAAGTTTGATTTGTTAAAGGGATACTGGCAAGTACCTATGACTGAACGTGCTAGGGAGATCTCATGTTTTGTAACATTAGGAAAGGCTTTTGCATGTTCAGTAATGCCGTATGGTATGAAGAATGCACCAGCCACATTTCAGAAGCTCATGAATGTTGTAACAGAGGGTTTGGCAGGGTGTGTTGTTTATATTGATGATGTATTAATCTTCAGTGACAACTGGAAAGATCACCTATGCCATGTCAGTAAATTTCTTGACCGTTTAGTTCATGCTAATCTTGTAGCTAATTTATCAAAGTGTGAGTTTGGTCAAGCTAAAGTTCAGTACCTTGGGTATGTAATTGGTGATGGACATGTTGCACCACCAGGAGCTAAGGTTCAGGTTATAAGTGATCTTCCCAGACCTAAAAGTAGGAAAGAGCTACAAAGATTTTTGGGAATGGTAGGTTATTACAGGAGATTTGTTCTTAACTTTTCTATTCTTGTATCACCACTTACAGACCTACTGAAAAAGGGAGTTGAATTTGTCTGGACCGATAACTGTGAATCCTCTTTCAACAAACTTAAAGCTATTCTATTAAGTCAGCCAGTGCTCGCTACTCCAAATTTTGCTAAGCCTTTTAAGATGGCTGTTGATGCAAGTGATACAGGAGCTGGGGCTGTTTTGCTGCAAGAGGATGATCAGGGTATTGAACATCCTGTATCTTATTACAGTAAGAAGTTCACTCCACCTCAAAAGAACTACTCAACTATTGAGAAAGAGCTTTTGACCTTGATTTTGGGTTTACAGCATTTTTCATTTTATTTGTGTTCTGGTTTTGACCCCATAGTCATTTATACCGATCATAACCCACTGAAATTCCTTAGTAAGTTTAAAGATAAAAATCAGAGATTGACAAGATGGAGTCTACTTCTTCAGGAGTATTCATTAGACATACAACATGTCAAGGGGAAAGAAAATGTTATTGCAGATTGCTTATCCAGACTTTAGACAGATTGTTTTAGAGTAATAAGAAATTTCCTTTGTAAATTTCTTTTTCTTTGTGGGGAGGTGTTACATAGCCTATGATTTCATCATCCTTTGTGTAATTTTAACGCACAGTATGCTGCATGTTTGATCACGAGCGTGTTCTGCCTCAGTCCCCCCTTCTACCGTTATAGTAGAGTAAGTCGTTCTCTCTGTTGTCCAGAGCGGGATTGTCAACTCTATGTCCCCATGGCTTCATTTGCGCGTCCTTATTACAAGTTGTATCAAGCTCTCCTGGCTCCTATATAATGAGCTCAGTCTCTGCATCATTGCCACTTAGATCTGCTCCTCATTTTGTTCACATCTCTCTCCTCCCCTGTACAGATATTATTATTGTGAGTGCTCAAGAAGTCTCCAACCATCTAGCAGCTGTGTGTAATTTGAGTATAACTGTTATTGCATTTTTTCTTGTACTGTATAGCATAAGTTTAATTTGTAGGCCTAGTGAAGTTTTTGTAATTTATGTAGGGTTCTTTGTCAGTCATTTTTGATAATAGTTTGTATCTGTAATTATTTATCTGGCATTCACTGAGTATTATCTGGTATCTCATTTTATCAGGGCTGACTTAGATAAATTTACTCTTGCTAATTTCGTGTTAATAGAGGCTATTGCAGTTAACCATATATTTAACCTGTTTATTTGCCATTACATTATCCTTATGAGTCCTGAATGTTTTGTTGTTAGTTTAAGCATTAAACTTTAACTTGTAATTTTACCTAACCCTTTTGTTTTGAACCTGGAACTTTACGGGACAGTAGTGATTTTTAGCATTCTCACTTAAAGTGTACGTTATCTTTCTCTGTTCCGTAACACCACCTACATGACATTTCTTTCCGCTTTCACTTCTACATTTCTGGACCTCTTTCCAGAATAACTTTTTATTTTCAGAGTAGTTCGCATTCATTTTTCTTCCTAGATCCTCATTTACCACCTTCTTTTTCTCTTCACTAGTCTATTTACGTGCTTCTTGCTCTCAACATATTCAGTTCTTATTTCAACTGAACCCATGTTCTGTAATCACTTTAGCCAGTTCTTCCTCTTTTCCTCCACCGCTCTATACCTCCTCATCTCACCATGTCGTACCTTTCTTCTTTGTTGTTACTCTTGCCACACCACACACCGCTTTAGCATTCCTAACTAAGCAATCCTATATGCATTCTACAGGCTGTCCAGATCCATTTCATTCCAATTCAGTAATTCTACCTCCTCCTCTACTTTGGTCCTGTAATCATCCGCCATTTCTGTGATCCTCAGCTTCTCAACTTTCAGTCTTTCTCCCTGACTGCTCCTTTCTCTCCTGATCCACCTCACTCCTCTCAGCTTGATCTTGCATACCACAATCATATGATCTGACAGACCTCCAAATCGTCTTCTCGCGGCCCTCGTATCAGCAACCATTCCCAGCACGTCCTCTCTACAAGCATGTAATCAATCAGGCTTCTTTCAACACGATCCCCGTTCCTCTATACCATGTATATTTATGTGCATCTCTGTGTTTGAAATACGAGTTACAAATGCACAACCTCCTCTCCTGACACATATCCTTTAGACTTCCTATTATAATTTTCTCTTGGTGCTCCATAACAACCCATTATGTCATCCTTAGGACCAGTGCCTACTCTTCCATTCATATCCCTGATTACAATCAGTTTATAGTTCCTGGGCATTTCTCCCACTACATCACCCAGCTCATCCCAAAACCTGTCATTCTCTCTCTCACACCTGTCCTCACACGGTGCATTGTCACAGTTACTGCCACTTTCACCTCAAACTCGAACTTGACATACATACACCTCGAGCAGACACATTCGTAGTCTCTCATTCCACTCAGTCACACCTCATTCATCAATAAAACAACTCCTTCCTTGCATCTTCCTCGCCCATTCATTCCCCATCTCACACAGTTCATGCCCTCCCACTCCTCCACTTCACACCCTTTCATCTTCGTTACACACAATGCCATCACGGCATATCTCACACTCTTGAACACATTCACCACTTCCACCCTCTTGCTCTCCTCATTCACACCTCTCACATTCCACATGGCCACGCGAATCTGCCCATTTGGTTGGGGCCCTGGGCAGGTATTGGGCCCTCCGAGGCTCTCTGAAACGACTACCATGATTAAGCGATTTTGGATGGGGGAATCTGGGGGACACTTAACCCTGCCAGAAACCCCGGTTATATGGTTACCACCCAAGGTAGTAAATGGTTTCCTGGGTGCAGGAAACCATTTGGCTTGTCACTTAGTGTAGAGATCATATGGCACCTCTACATTGAGTGAGTGGATGATGGGTGCCCCACCTGCCACCTATTATTATTATTATTATTTTTTTTTTATTATTATTATTATTTTATTATTATTATTATTATTATTATTATTATTATTATTATTATTATTATTATTATTATTATTATTATTATTATTATTATGATTATTATTATTACTATTATTTCTAATATTATTTTATTATTATTATTATTATTATTACTCGTTATTATTATTATTATTATTATTATTATTATTATTATTATTTTTATTATTAATATTACTACTACTACTACTATTACTACTATTTGAGAGAAAGAGAGAGAGAGAGAGAGAGGGGGGGGCGGGGGTGAAAACGCGTTCCTATATAAGTTTTGCTACTCGGAGCCTCTATGATTCATCTTCGATAAGCCTCATCGTGAAGGAGTAAGAACTATGTCCATTAACTTATTCGTGGTGTATACAACTCCAGTATTATGTTCAAGCTAACGTCAGACGTTTATATTCAGCTGGGAGTGAGTAAAAGAAACCCGAGAATATTTACTGCCTCAGTCGATGACATCTTTCATTTCATTCCCTCTACCGTCAGGCGAATTTACTCTTTTTGGAGAGCCTTCAAAATGAATCAGTTAACCACTTCCCTACGAGAGATTAGGCAGATATAATTTTGAGTCAATAAACGTAAGAGCAGAAAAGACTTTTTTCGTGCTGAAGGAATAATGGATATGATATTTAATCCTTTTACTAAGACAGGTTTGTCTTAACTCGTTGGGTCCGGGGTACGTTTATTATAACTGTTTGATTGGAAGATTTTATTCGTCTACGGTGAGACTGCTGTAGCTTGATTGGTCAGATACAGTGCTCGTTATTTCCTTCTCTACAAAAGGTGTCCCCTACGACTATGAATCTGCAAGCATGGACACTTCAAAGAGTGGAAAGTGTTTGAGGGAGCAAGCTTGCTATTTTTAATTTAGCTAAAAGAAATATGCCATCCAACTTGTATGGTATTAATGCGTGCCCTGAAATTTTGAGAATTTTCATTTAAGCAACACATAGCCTTCTACTTTACCACACCTCTTTCAGCGTTGTGCGTACATCTGGAGTATCTTTAATAGTTTCTGATATAACGCAATTTTAGTGCAAAAATTTTGCGTTCTTTGGACTATTTTTCAACAGTATGATGGCGAACTAATAGTATACCCAGTTAACACCTACTATGTTTTCCAGTATTATGCGCAGGTCTGCTGTAGTTTCATGAGTTGCCGATTTCGCAATGATGACGTGTTATCTAGCTGTCTCTAGACGAGTTAACTGAGTTTAGGACAGACTTCAGTCTGAAGGCGTAAGGTTTACAGTACTGAACGCCGACGCAAAGAGAAATTCATCGAAAAATAATGCTTTAATCGTATGTATGTAATGAGAATATATTAGAGAAACACAATCATATCTGCCATAAACTGATAACCGACTGTGTGAAGGTCAGATTCCATCTAGGAAGGCGTCATCATATCGCCCATAAACTGATAATGTAATCCTATATAGAGAGAACAAGAGTAAAAGAAAAAGACATCATCATAGTGAAAGAAATAATGGAGGTAATATTAAAACAGCTCAAGCACACGATGCAACATCACTCAAGCTACACACGCACAAGCCAGAATAAAGTCCTTGAAGACGTAATGATTTCCTGCTTTGAGTGAGGACCTTCTTCGCCGTTCAAGGAAGAAAATGCCTGGGGTGGGGACTATTCCACGCTCGTGTGTCTTCTTGTATTTTTTTTCTTTTACAAAGTTCAAGACAGAGAGTGGAGGGAGATGGCGCCTGCTGGGGGAAATAATGTGGAATTAACATAAAATATAGTTTTGGTAACAGTCATATGTACTTATATACACACACACACACACACACACACACACACACACACACACACACACACAGAAAGCTAAATATACACACAGAATACGAAACAATCCGCACTGACATTCCTTGTGGACACGCGACCCCCCCCCTCTCTCTCTCTCTCTCTCTCTCTCACACACACACACACACACACACACACACACACACACACACACACACACTCGCACGAACACATGACCCACACACACACATTCTAAGAGAGAGAGAGAGAGAGAGAATTATGGGTAAAGAGGAGGGCAGACGCCATGAGACTCATAGTTACGGTGCTCATCTCCATTACTCTGGCCTTTGTGCCTGTGGCAGATGTTTCACCCACTAGCGTGGGATACAAAGCCACTGTATCATCCAGGATACCACAGTTACCTCCACTTGTGCTTGCATTTTCAACCATGAAGTGGTGTTCTTGTAGCCATTAGAGACTTTGTAATGCTTCTTCTTTAGCGATATATTTTACATATTACATACTGTATTACAATATCTGTCTATCCATCTATCTCTCCATTAAGCAGTCCTTTTTTTCTATACCATCAGGGTCGTAGGACCGTAGGGGGTTGGTGCAAGGCCACACAGACCCAGCATTTACAGTAAGGCAATGGTGAGTAGCGTCGCCTGCCAATGAGGTAACATGTGGGCAATAAATTCCACACATCCCTTAGATGGAAACCCTTTTGGGCCCCATCCGGTTGGAGCGTCTTAATCCACTTGGACGTGAGGTGTCCATTTGGTTTAATTGTTGTCACCCAGCGAAGGATGGCTTCCTTTAATACAGGAAAATATATTTTGTTTGTCATTCATTTCAGAGTTACCTGAATGCAGCAATACATCGAGTAATTAGATGGTGGACGCCTTCACCTACCGCAAACTTGACCATAACAACAATAAATTAAAACAGACTTGTTCATACTTAAAGGATAACTGAATATGTTTTTTACTTCTTCACTATCCAAATTCTCTCCGGCATTGAAAAGGAATCTTCTGGCAAGAGTAAAAAAAACTTTAAGGGACCTTCTGGTAATGAAAGGATTAACAATCTGATAACGTCATTTTCAGTTTCTTCGTGCCGTCTCTCTCTCTCTCTCTCTCTCTCTCTCTCACACACACACACACACACACACACACAACTGTCGAACACATCAAGATATACTACAGAAGCCACATGCCTACAGACTACAAGACGGATTAGAAGATAACTGAGGACATTGTATACCGAAATGTACGTCCTACAGATCCGAAACAACACATTTCTCTCATCAGCTATTACAGTTCAAAGAAAACAGCCCTGATTCTGATTCGTATCCAACCCGCCGTGACCAAGACATCCCTTATGGAGGACCAAGTCATTTACCAACACAACTGCAACAGTGAGGAGTGTGGACCTCACTCATCCTTTAGAATGACACGGACATGACTATCGAGGCATATCATCTGTCACCTACAGAATGGAGCCATCAAGAACCAGTACGCCACCCTATGCAACTCCCATCTGACACGACAAAATCTGGATGAGAACACCAGAATAATCGATAGAGAACAAGACCCTATCGGTCTCTTGTTTCCTGAGATAGTCTACAGTACATTATCACAAAACAACCTACAACAAACACACAAGTCGATGACTTCCAAATCCTACCATCATCAAAACGCCACATGGGCTTATCCAATGAAGCAGCCAATGAGCAAGCAGCTTAGCTGTTCAGCTCCGCCCACCTGTCTCCATCTGCTTCACTTGAGTCCTTTAGAAGCAGCCACCCGTGGCAAAACCCGTGGCAAAACCAAACCAATAGAAGGGAGAGGGATCGGAGGGAGGACGACAGGCAACGATGGACGCCACATCTCGTGCTACTGCCTGCGTCCCATTGAGAGGGACAAAAAGCAGATCACAGTTTCTGGCAGCCCAGACGAAGATCAGGGGTACCGAGGTTTGGTTTAACTTCAGGGCGGGGTACGGCTTCATTTAGTGCCAGGATTCTGGAGTTGTTGTTTTTGTGCACCGCCAGGCTGTCGTTGCGCCAAACCCACGGCATCTTTAACGCTCCCTTGGCGATGATGAGATGGTGGAGTTTAGTCTCTTTGGGTATACCAAGGCTCTTAAGGCTCGGGATGTTACTGTGCTGGGAGGCGTAGTCGTGCAGGGTTCTGCCTATGTACTGCAACGTCTCGCGGCCCAGGGACACCAGGCCATGGGTCCTAGGAATCCTGTGGAGATAAACACCATCATGGAAATGTGCATCGCAATGGCGAGGGCATTTTGCAGGGGTGAAGTGACATGAGGGCTTTGCCTGTTCTTCTCCCCAAGATCTTTGAGGAGAATGAGCTGTCTCACCTTGTCATCCTCGAGTGCTTCGCCCGCGATGTGCATTCTGCCCCTCGCCGTGGACAGCGTCGGGCCCGGCCAAAGCAGCCTGCCACCCCCCGCACAACACCGCGGAAGTGGCTGGAACTGGATGCCCCACTGAACAGGAAAACTGCCAATTTGAGCACTGATCCGGCTCCAGCAATGGCTACCGTTCCATCGCTCTCAGAGGTTTCTTTAAGGGCAAATGAAATAATCTGGAGGTACACATTAATAATATATAATAAACACTGGTAATGAAGGAGCTAATAGAGAATGACGGTGACCCTTTTACACTCAGGGGTGAGATTCTCAGTCATATTTATGGCCGATTCCCTTTCCTATCATAGATTTATTTTTACAAGAAGATCTAGACGAGGGATGATTCAGCATGCTCTTCTCCTTGTTCCTCCTGTAGAAGGGAAGTAATTCCTTCAGAGAGTGTCCTTGTAACTTAAATTTATTTCTTCCTGCCAAAACAAATATGAATACGACCTGCAAACTATCATAAATATGTTTTAGAACACCGCCACAGTCTCTTTTGATGGAAAAATGATAGTTAAGTAGTTGGGAAAGTGGTGTATCTTATGATACTGCACGAGTTCCATCCCAGACTGGGAATGACTTGATTATTTAAATTTGGTTCAAATGGGCTTTACTGAGCTTGTACAGGACTCACCAGCATGTAAAAAAAAAAAAAAAAAAAAAAGTCGCTGACGTACCAGTCCTGAATGAGACAGCTAATAACTTGTATTCGGTATGGGCGGTGGGTATTAATGTCAATGTGATGATATGTACTGATGTGTGGCACGTAGGACGATTGCGGGGCCGTAGGAACAGACATTGTAGTTCATGTACGAAGCCTCAAACATACATATTCTGCCGGTATCAAGATACTCTCAATAGACATCATAGTACTAAAGGGATTCACGGACACCATTTTTAATCTCTACACCATTCTTCTTACATTAACTTGGCTAAGCTGCCACCTTTGTTCCTTGAAGACCAGTTGTAATAATAGATTAACACCTAAATGTACTGTTCGTCACGAAGAAGTACTATGGATTGGATGTCGAGCCGAAGAATTGTTCTTTTCTGCCACTGATCTCTGTGAATTTAGCTGCAAAAGTTAAACATATGGATCAAGATATGTAAAAGAAGTAGGCTATGCCTAAAATTTTCCGAAAATATTATAACAGATAATCTCTTCAGCATATTGAAGAACTTTTACCTTTGTTCTTGCTACTGCCAGTCTGTTCTGTGAAATCCACAGGAAGGGTTTATAGTGGAGAAGAATTTGATGAAAGCTATATTTAACTCTCCCTGTTGCAAAAGTTTCTCCTCAACTTAATATAATCCTCTGAGGGTAGCAAGAGTTTTACAGATTTGCACTTCCTTCAGGAAGCTAACGTATTTCCTGACTTGCAGAAAATAATATGGTAACAGCGAGGATAAGCTATATAATAAAGTGAAGATGTATGTCTGTGCTTTTATTCGTTTCTTTCATGAGAACAGTAAGAGATATCGATCTAACTCTTTTGCCATTAGGACGGGCTGAGTTGAGAAAGTGCCAGAAAAAAAAAAAAAAAAAAAATGGCTATTGCGTGCGACACTGTCGAAAATTGTACCCTACGAAACTGTCTTGCTTTGCTTCTGTTTGTTTCTTTCACGAGAAAGGTAATTGTTATCGACCTAATTACCCTCGCCAAGGAGGTTGTGTTTTAGCCGGCATTGGTTTGTTTACTTGTCTGTTAGCAGGATTACTCAGAAAGATCCGGATCCTGTATCCACGGATGTGGATCAGGGGTTACTCAGAGAGTTACAAACGGATTTTGATGAAATTTTGTGGAAGAGTGGGCCACCGGCCAAGGAAAAAATTATTAAATTTTGGGCCGGATCCGGAGTATCCTGCAAAATATCTTCAAATGTCCTCAGAGAATTTTATTGAATTTTTGTGGAAAGGTGGGCCATGGACAGAGAAGGAATTGATTAAATCTGGGGACAGATTCAGATCCGGATGGCGGATCCTGTATCCACGGATCCGGATCCTATTTAATGGCAATGACATTGGCGGTGGTATGCGCTCTCCGAGTGCTTTTAAGTTCTTTTTGCATTAGGTTGGAGTAAGTCCAAGTAGTGTGAAAAAACCCTCCACCCCAAAAAATGCGATCGCGTGCGGTGCGACGGAGCGAAACTGTCGGAAATCGCGACACAGAAAATTATGTTATTTTTCTCAGCTTTATGGTCAGAACTGGGCACTGAGAACTCATAAGGTTATGAAAACAAACATAATGTCCGCAAATATTTCGTTATGGAAAGGCTATAAGCTAGGCCGGCAAATTTTTGCAGGAAAGCATCAGTAAGCTATAATAGATGTCATGATATCAAACAGACTAAAGAATGATTAACACAGAGCTGTGTGTTTTCAGAGGTAAGGAGGTAAGGAGTGAGGCTGATTGTAGTGGAGAGAGAGAGAGAGAGAGAGAGAGAGAGGAGTGCTTGTAATCTGTGTGTGAATGAATACCCCTTCCTCTTGCTATTTACACTGCCACGAAAACATGAATCATATGCACACTAGTAACAAAAAAACATATATATATATATATATATATATATATATATATATATATATATATATATATATATATATATATATATATATATATATATATGTGTGTGTGTGTGTGTGTGTGTGTGTGTGTGTGTGTGTGTGTGTGTGTTTAATTTGCAGATTCATCAAAATGGACATGCTAGGAGGAAGAGAGAGAAAAGTAACATGTGGGGGGATTTCAATAGGATTTCCTTCTTGTAGTAAACATAAAGTTAATTATTAAAAAGTAATAAAATATTATCGTCTGGTGTTTTCTGGAGTACAGTACTAGAATGATCACCATCATGAGAGGACAAAAGTTGTATATATATATATATATAAAATCATCATCATCATCATCATCATCAGCCGTTGAGTGTCCACTGCAGGACCGGCCTATCCCTACCGAAGCAGGGACGATACAGCCTATGTATCTCTACCCAGTGGCTTAGGCTGTCTGGTAGAGACTGTACGAAGTGCTTGTGAATGTAATTGTAATGTTGGAGTGGGTTTGGATGTGTGTAGTCTGTGAACCAAGTGTAATCGGCCCCCCTTAAGCTGACTGGGTGCAAGCATAGTAGTATGCGACACTGGTTCAACCACAGCACCCCTTATGTCCGCCAATGCAGTAAGTGGCTTGGTGAATGTTTCCCAAAGTTTTTACAACTCTGGCGGGAGGTGAACCCCGTCCACCAGCGTGCGAGATGCACACTCTACCACTGTACCACGGAGGCTCTCTCTCTCTCTCTCTCTCTCTCTCTCTCTCTCTCTGTATATATATATATATATATATATATAACACTAATATTTCTATGCTCACTCACAGCTAATATTAAATCACCTGCTGTTAGCTGGAATATAGTCGTATAGTCTCGCACTATATTCACAATGTGTTTTGCTGCAAAGTTCTTATCAATGAAAGCCTAAAACCAGGAGAGCTGAAGGGACATCTAATGAAGTGTCATCCCGCACGTGCATCACAAAATACCGCATATTTTAAACAGAAGGCAAACCATCTGCAGGGTGTGAAGTTTGGGAAAACTGGACTTGCATCGCAACAACTGTTGGTTGCTGTCGTAGTTTCATATGAAGTGGCGTATCAAACAGCAAAGACACAAAAACCACATACAATTGGTGAAGAGTTGATTTACCGTGCACAGTCATGACGGTGGGAAATTATGTGGTGACGACCAGGCAAAAAAGCTTAGTGCTGCTTCACACTCCAACAACATTATTCGGAGGAGGATCAACCACCTCGCTGCAGACATTCTTGAGTAACTGATTTCAGAGGTATCATCCAGCTCCTTTCCCAAATTTTCAATGCAGTTAGACTGAGCACGGATGTTTGATCTTGTGCCACACTGATTGGCTTCGTTAGGTATGTTCATCAGGATAGTGTCAAGGATGAAATGTTGCTTTGTGAAGAACTGCCGATAACTATGAATGGTGAAGATATCTTCAGCACGGTGAATTGGTTCCTGAGAAAGGCAGGTCTGGATTAGAACAATGTTTCACAAGTATCTGTCGATGGAGCTCCAAGCATGATTGGCCAAAGCAAAGGGTTTCAAGTTTGTTGAAGCAAAAGAACCCAGACATTGAGGTTGTGCACTGTGTCACTCATCGTTATGCCTTGGCCCCATGGGGCCTGCCCCAGTCCCTCAATGTCATTTTGGATGGTGTGAACAAGACTGTAAATTTCGTCAAATAAAAACATTTGAACAGTCGCATATTCAAACAGCTGTGTGAAAAAATGGGAGCTCAGTATGAAAATCTACTTTACCATAGCGAAGTTCGCTGGCTGTCATGCGGGAAATTTCTTGTTCGTGCTGCTGAGCTTCGTGATTTGCTTCAAATATTTCAATGAGAGAAATGATCATCCCTCACGGATCTGTTTGATGATGATTTGTGGGTCACACGTTTATGTTACCTAGCCGATATTTTTGGAGAGGTGAATGTGGGGAATTTGAAACTTCAAGGAAGACAGACCACATCACTGGAATTTCGGGAAAATGTTCCTTCCTTTTGTGGCAAGTTTCAACTTTGGATTAAACATCTTGGAAAGGGAATTTTTGCACAGTTTCCTACATTGGATGCCTTACCTGATCAGCATAATTCTGAATATATCCTCAACCACGTGAAAACCGACATCAGAGATCACCTGACCGGCCTTGGAAAGCTTGGCGAAGTACTTTCCGGATTTGCATGGTACCAACAATAAATGGGTATGAAATCCATTTGACGTGAGCGAAGACATCATTCCCGATGAGGACTGTCCCGCAAAAGAAGAACTCATCACACTCAGGACAAGTAATGCATGGAAACTAATGATTGAGACCAAGGCCAGTCTAGACTCCTTCTGGATCTCTCGTCTGCAGGATATACCGATACTAGCCTCTCTAGCAGTAGCAATCCTCATAGGATTTTCTACCACATACCTGTATCTCTGCGAGCAGGCTTTCTCTACTGTCCTTGGAATGAAGACCAATTAACGGAACCGATTGAACGTGTCGTCTGACGTGTGCGTGGCCCTCTCTGTGACCAAGCCAAGAATAAAAAAAAATTGCAGAGACTAAGCAAGCTCAACCCTCACACTGAAGAGACAAAGCAAGCTTAAACTGATGCTTGTGATTATTTTGTATTCATACTGTATCATTCTTGCCGTACTGATTATTTTGCATTTTTGTTGGCTACTTTTAGCCGTAAATAGAAATAGAAAATTTTATTATTTTGCATTCGGGTATTTGTTAAGTGGGGTAAATAACGTTTGCGAAATGGCATTCTTGGGTAATCACTTCGAAAAGGTTGGGAAACACTGTACTAAACAAACGTGACCATAAGAATTAGGAAACAGCATTAATATCTTGAAATAAAGTTATGTTTATTTTACTCTTTTCTCCATACTTTGGCATAGATTTTGTCTTTCTACAATTAAATTTTCGTAGTTCAGAGGCAGGGAAAGAAAATACTACGACTCTATCATTTCCATGGCACATCATGACAAACATCAAACTCTAGTGATTTTTTTTTTTTAATAACTCAGCGCACAAGATGCAAACATGGGAAATTAAGGACACGTTTGAGCAAAAAAAAAAAAAAAAAGTATTATAAAAAGATTAGCATTAACAAGAGCGACGGCAACCGATTCATCAGGTAGAGAGAGAGAGAGAGAGAGAGAGAGAGAGAGAGAATCAAAATATAGAGCATACTCCATGCAAAAGATTTTTTTTTTTTTCAAGAAATGAGAAGTGGTTTGATTTCCAAGAGGACGTATCCTCCAACAGGGAACAGCCCAAAAATTTTATTTTCGTTGAAAATACACTTGACTGGCCGTCCACAAGACACATCAACTCCATAAAAAACACTATATGCCCTTCAGAAATCGTGAATGAGAACATATTGTATCTTGCTGCTAACTATACACCTATCTGTGTTTCTGTCTATATGTCTATATCTACCTATATGTCTGTCTATCCATATACTGTATATATCTGTATGTGTCTGTCTGTCAGTACATCAATCCTTCTATCCATATATCCATTTTTCATCCCACAATCTATTAACTATCCATCTATATTTCCACCACTTTATGACAATTGATAGCATTCACACCAATAACCATAAATTACACTGGCAGGCTTCATCCCCGTGTGAGAGTTGAATGACCGTGACCTTGCTAATCCTACTCCTTAATTCAGTGTGTGAGTGGACGCTTAGTCGTACGTTCATGCGTGTAGGGGTATGTATACATGTTAGAGTAGTTCTGTGTACGGAAATGAGAGAGGAAGGCTACATACTCGCGCGCGGGTGTTTGTATGTGAATCAGGATGCCATATATATATATATATATATATATATATATATATATATATATATATATATATTCAGAAGGATTACTCACAACTCCAAGGAAGAAATTAAAGAAATCAACGTTATTCAAATGGCCTCCATTTCCCTAAATTGATAGACACACAAGGCAGGCAACCCCCTTCACCCCATCATCTCATAGATCCCAACTGCTATCTACTCAGTAGCAAAGAAAATGAACGAAATACTCGCACCTTAGGAACTTTTCAACTACTGCCTGACATCAGCCAGCCAGTTCCTTGAGATTATGAAGATTGCATCCGCTGCAGGAGATCACATCATTGCTTCTTTGGACGTCGAAAGCCTTTTTACTAATACATCCGTGTACAAAACGATACAATTCATCCTCGACCGAGTATATAAGTGTGAAGAAACTACGCCCCTTGGTATACCAGACACCTGTTTTCTTTGGAACTTTGTACTAAAAAAGGCCCCCTTCATCCGTCCCCATGGAAAGATGTATCGCCAGATTGATCGTGTTGCCATGAGTAGCCCACTTATAGTCCTGTTGGCATACTTTTTTATGGAAACAGTACTGGCTAACAACCGTTCGTCAAATCTACTGCTGCTATGTAGATGGCATTTTAGTTAGAGTAAAGGACATTCAAGAACTTCAGATCCTTTGACAGCACTTCATTGACGTCTCCGGCCTAAATTTCACTTTTGAAGAGTCTACCCAAGGGCGCCTCCCCGTATCCTAGGAGTGACCACCTGTGACTCTGGTTCACAGCTAAGGTCTACATACAATCATCCAGTAGAGGACTATTTCTCAACGGCAAAAGCGAATGCCCTCAGAGATATTTACGCACCTCCACCCGTGCCTACGTTCTCCGTGCCTTCACCCACTGGTCCTTATGGAGTGATGTTCATTCAGAGCTGGAAAGACTTACCTAAGTTCTCGTAAACAATGGATATCGGAATAGCGACTTGGAAGGCATATTGAAGAAATCAGTTAACAAATGGTACTCAAGCTACAACGCCCCTTCTCTCAGTAATGAAAAATATGTTTGTACTACCAATATTACCTGTATACTGACTATGAAAGTGGCAAGCGAATAATGAAAAATATCATTCATAAAAATGTCAGAAGCACAGAACCTAACAAAAGCATCAAACTAATCACATACTACACGACCTGCCATACCTCCCATCTACTACTTAAGAGCTGCCCTGCTGTGAAAAGTACACCCATGCAAGAAGACCGCTCCATCTACCAACATACTTGCACAAGTGGGGACTTTGGGCCTCATACCAAAGTAGGAATGAAGAGGACTAAATTGTCAAGACGTCTTACATATCATGTAGAGAACAGATAGATAAAACAACACTACAGAACCAATCATACCTCCCTCACCCATCAACACCTTGAAAAAGATGCAGAAATATTTGAAGGCGAAAAAGACATATGTAGCATAGACTAGTTTCTGGAAGTACTTTACATCTCCGAACTGACCTACAATCAACACACAAGTAGAAGATACAAATCTTCCCAATATGCTAATGATCATAAACATCAGTGGGCTAACTCACTCCAACAGTGAGATAGCCACACACCTTCCATTACACGCTCTTTGCCCACCAATCATGTGGTGACACATGTCGGCAACATCTATATAATGAGGTCTCGCACCACCCACCATCAGATTGGTCTGAAGATGTTCCCAGGAAGGAAAGAAGCTTTACCATCTAAACTAACATTTTGCCAGCTACTCAGAAGTCTGAATGAAAATCAACGAAAATGAGCGCGATGCATCGAAAGTACTGAGCAAAAATTATGTAATGCAGAAGCAGCAGTTGCATTCAACCTCGTTTGTTTACATGAATATAAGTATAATAGCAGAGGTATCTGGTGTTCCAGGCCAAAAAGGCGAACACCCTAATCCTATTTGTTCTAGTTCAATCCTTCTTTCTGCTCCAGGAATACCATGTATAGTACCTCTTATACTTTTGAAAAGGGATTATAAGAGGTCCAGGAACTTTCTATTTCAGTTTTTGCAGACTAACGCACAGTATTCGTGCGCACTTGTTTAGTGTTACTCGTGACTTCAAATAACCTTAGACCGTTGACCCCAAATGGCCTCGGGGGTCAACCTCGCCTATGTCCGAAATGGAGGACATATTAGTCTCCATGCCAAAAATTGGGCTGCTGGGTCGAGTCGTTTAAGTGTGTATTACCGGTGACCTCAAATTACATCCAACCAGTGACCTCAAATGACCACGGAGGTCAATCTCAAATAGCCTATGTCCGAACTGAAGGTCATTTGAGTCTCCATGCAAGAATAGGGCTGCAGGGGTACCCGATGTTGACTGGGCCAAATTTGCGAACACTCTACCAGCGACCTCAAATGACTCAGATATGAATTTTGGCCCCCCCAAAACCATTCTTGGGTCACCCTGATTCAGAATACATATGGGTCTGAGGGTCTCTGGCCCTTTGTTTGGGCGTGATTGAAGGACAAACAAACAAACAAATAAACAAGCAACGCAACTTACATATATATATATATATATATATATATATATATATATATATATATATATATATATATATATATATATATATATATATATATATATATATAAGATAGATAGATAGACATATAGGTGAGTAGGTATAGTGTCAAGAAGTAAGGGCCTAAATGGCATGGATCCATTATGGTCTGGGACTTCTTCAAGGACATCAGTGCCTATAACATCGCAACTCATTAAGCCATGCTAAGAGAGGCTATCAACACTGCTCTCAAAGGTGCATGTGAGACACATAAAGGAGTACATGATGCTGACTGATGATTGTCTGATTTGACTTTGAACATGATTAGACTATTATTAATTTTTCAACGAGTGGCATTGGAAGGACGGTATTTTCTGTTTAGGAAAGACTGTACCAGTCCACTTTATCTTGACCTAAAAGTGTCATCTCTTTATCTTGAATACCGATCTGTAAGAATGATAAACCAAGATTATGGTGTTCGTTATGATGTAATGCTATGGAAAGGATGTAAAGCCAAAGTACTGAGTTATTCCGCTATTGAAGCTGGGGAAGACAAACTTCACTAAGTTGTTATAGACTGACGTTTGTGCTATTAAGCGAGAGATATTGGATGCACGATTAGATCTGTTATTATAATAGCTATAGTAGACCATTTGTTTATGGTAATTTTGTAGATTTGTTCTTATAATATATCAAGTTGAATTATGTCTTACATTTTCTGGAAGTCTGGTTAGGAAAAGTTTGGTAGTGCATAGGTTAACTCAATGATCTAAAAGGTTTTACATGGTTTCCCACGCATAGGCAAGTCAGGGGTAAAGGAGTGCAAACCAGATACATTTGGAAGCCTCTTGTAAAATCGCTACAGGATTGTAAAACATTAAATTTACTCTGCTAACGCTTTCATATTAAGAACATATCAGCCACACCACGTCAGTGACGTGTATTGTACTGTATTATTCTTACTACCAGACAATTTCTTTCAGCTTTGGCGAGATCCATAGAACTGGTAAAGGTACATAATTATGGTCTTCCATAATCTTATAGGCTAATTCATTAGGTTTGTACTAAGTTGAACAAGAACATTTGATAGTAGCAAGCAGATAAAATATTATTTCAATGAGAGGTAAGTCTTGCAGTATGTCATCACAAAATTTGTTGCGAGTGGAAGGAAGGAATCGACGTGATCGAGAGAGAGAGAGAGAGAGAGAGAGAGAGAGAGAGAGAGAGAGAGAGAGAGAGAGAGAGAGAGAGAGAGAGAGAGAGAGAGAGAGAGAGACAGTATAATATGCAAGAGCATACTACAGTATAAAGCCTAAAGCTGGATGGAAATCAGAACGAGAAATATAGGTCTGGTACAGTGAAGAAATGGAGGCTACACACACACACACACACACACACACACACACACACACACACACACACACACACACACACACACACACACACACACACACACAGTGGAGTGACACCTTAAAAGTTTCTCTGTAAGCTAACATTTCGCGCAAAAGCAAGTGAGAGAGAGAGAGAGAGAGAGAGAGAGAGAGTCTTGTGGCCCACTTGTATGTCTTTGTATATATATATATATATATATATATATATATGTGCTTTATGAATGATTGTGTGTATACCGTATTTATTGTTTTATTTAATCTCTCTGACATGTATCTGTTTGTTAACTGTGTGTTGGTATTAGGGATATCACGGCTGTCAGATTTCATATTTTTTGGTTTTTGTGGCTGCAAATGACAGAAACGTAAAACGAGTGGTTGATTGCGACCTAGTTCGATGTTAGAAGGAAAGGAGGAACTGCTGCAGGATTTTTTTTTCTTACCTTTACACCAAACCCAATCCAGGAAAACTCAATAGACCTACATTTTAGCGCACATGATTCTAAACAACTGATTTCTATAAACATTCGTCAGAATTCAGCATTAATTTCCGTTGAACAAACATGTTTTACAAATTGTATTTCGAACAGAAGTCGCTATGTTAGCCATTTTTAAAAACTCCTGGTTTAGTTAGAATTATAATACCTCGGAAACTGTTATAATATTCTGACGGATGTTAATAAAAAATATTTTCTAACAAAAAAAAAAAAATGATTCTCTCTCAATGGAGGCCTATCAGCTCTTCCCGGTAGAAGTCTTGTGTAAAGCTTAAAATTTATCAAACTGTCTTTCCGAACACAATCTCGATAATGTTTTTGAATGCATGAGGTGTTTGGGATGGATTTCTCGTGTCACTTATATTTACAACCGAACTGAATAAGGTTATTTTTTTTAGTAATATAATACTGTCAGATACAAATTCGCCCAATAACGAATTCGGACAATCAAGTGCGATTCCAGGGTGTGGGACGAGTTACCAACATCTGTAACACATAACTTTTCATATCATACTTGCATCTGAAAGTGGTTATTTTACTATCTTTGTTATATTTTACAGGTTACTCGTTTACTATGGTATGAAAGTCAGCCAGCTAGTTCACGTCTTTGCGTCTCACTTTCTTTTACAATGTGGAAACCTTTCTGAGCTCAGGAGTATTAACTGCTAAGCAGTTAATATTCCTCAGCTCAAAAATTCTTGATATGATTCTCATGGGATTGATGATTCTCTGTGCTATTATGTGCCAGAAAGAAAAGTGATGAACATGCTCTTCGAGTGAAGTACTTGCAGTGGAACAGCAGACGCACTTTTGTCTCCGTATGTTCTTAAAATTTATTATTGGGAGAGTAAGATTCAGAAATAGGGCTTCCTCTTTACCTCGGAATTACTAACGAAAATGGTCTAAGGTTTTTAGCTTTAGTATTTATCGATATATTTTTGGAATCCCATAATTCGTCTGATCTGTTGTAGTATGAAGCTTGTAAGTAAAGACTAACACATTTAATACATTTCCAGGCGACCCCAGTATGGTTATGGAACACTCATTATGGCAAAGATAAAACCAGATCTTTGACAAAGCTGGTTAATTTCTGAGTTACAAAGAGAAGAAAAGACACACAGACACACACCTTAACACTAACAGCAATTATATTACAACAAAAAAAGGTGGTAGGGGAAAAAAAAAAAAGGATCACTTCCCCAAAGTCCAAACCCTCTGGGAATTCGCCACATAAGAAAAAGAAACAGCACCATGGGATTAAAAAGCTTGAAGGAAATTTCATAGGACAGAGAAGGTAGGCTACTATCTGCATGGAAATGAAGGAAAAGCCAGTGAGCGGTGGGAGGTGGGGAGTGTTGATTGAAGGGAATAGGGGGAGGCAGGGAGTGGTGAGGAGCAGGGAGTGGTGCAGAGCTGGGATTGGTGGGAGAAGGGAGTGGAGGAAGGCAGTGAGTGGTGAGGGCCAGGGAGTGATGTGAAATGGGATTAGTGAGAGACAGGGAATGGTGAGAGGCAGGAAGGGGTGGCAGAAAGGAGTAAGGGGAGGCTGGGAGTGGTGTGAGAAGGTAGTACGGGAAACAGGGATTGCTGGGAGCAGGGAGTGATGGGAGAAGGGGGTAGGGGAAGAAGGGAGTGATGTGAGAAGGGAGTGGTGGGAGGCAGGGATTGGTGGGGGGCAGGGGATGGTGGGAGATGGGAGTGATAGAGGCAGGAGGGGTGAGAGGCCGGGAGGGTTGGGGGCTGGGAGTGGTTGGAGACAGGCAGTGGTGGGAGGCAGAGAGAATGGGAAAAAGGGCGTGGAGGGAAGTAAAGAGCAGTGGGAGGCAGGGACGGGTGGGGGTCGGGGACGGGTAGGAGGCAATGCGTGGCGGGAGGCGGGGAGGAAGGGGAGGCAGGGAGGGATTGGAGGCAGGGAGCGGAAGGAAAGTTTTTGAGTAACGAAGAAAGGCAAGGAAGAGAAGGTATAAATTAAGCAGGATGTAGGGGAACAGGAAGACACTGAGGGAAGAGAAAGAGGACAGAAGGGAGAAAGGAACTGAAAGTAAAGTGGGATGATGTGTATGTGTGTGTGTGTGTGTGTGTGTGTGTGAGAGAGAGAGAGAGAGAGAGAGAGAGAGAGAGAGATGCATATAGATAGCTTATTGAGTCCTTATCGTCTTGCTGAAGTTGTCATTTTTTAACAGAAATGGAAACTATGGCTGTATGCTTATGGGAAGGCAAACCTCAGACTTTGACTCTCGTTGTTGGATTCTGCTGTTACTGGTATTTAAAATGAGGTATTCTTCTCTGTGGTATACAGTTATACTTCTAATATTAATCACAGCAGGTTTTCGTATGACAGGCCCATAAAAATAAGATTATTAACTTTTGTGTGAATTGCTCGTTAAATATATGCTAATTTCCAAACACTTGGTATTACATCTCCCAGTGGCGGCAAGTCAAACAACTGTACTAGGTTCGAACAAAATTCGTTTGTAACATCTATAAGAACTCTGGTTTGTAAATTTTCAGGATCGTGGCTCATCCTTTATCTTATTTTGCAGTTAATGTTTTCATTGTCTGTAGCCTAAGGTCCAGGGCTTCATGACAACAGCTGTATTAGTGCAATAATGGTACTGTCGCCACGATCTGAAGATCACTTAACTAAGTTGGACTACTCAAGCTGAAGTTATTTCATTTTCTTCAGATGTGAACTCTGTTTTCGTCGAGTGACTGTCCGGGTCCACATGGTATTAATTTATTAAAGGTTTCATGTTCAAAGGATACTTTTCAAATCAGAGCATTTTCTTGTGGTACGGCGGTGTTATACTGGCAGGTAGTTTGCTTGCTCTACCAGTTGAGAGAGAGAGAGAGAGAGAGAGAGAGAGAGAGAGAGAGAGAGAGAGAGAGAGAGAGAGAGGTATGTGAGAAATGACCAAGTACAAATAGTATTTTTCCTGCTGCTCGCGTTGCTCCAGATTTAGTTTTAATACTGTGTGCATTATTCATCCTATTGCTCCTTCCTCTGCAGGAAACATGAGACTCCTTATTGAGCCACACAGACGGTCGAGGCAGACGCAGGAGAAAGAGGCTCAGGCGAGAGACAGGAACATTAGCAGGAGGAGGAGAGAGAGGAAGATACAACAGTGGCACATACACAAGATAGGAACAGCCACATGTGCATGAGAGGGGAGGCAAGAGATAAAAGTAAAAAGAAAAGGCACACGCAAGAGAGACGAGATATGGCAACGAACATGACAGAGAGAGAGAGAGAGAGAGAGAGAGAAAGGCACAGACACAGCTAAGACAGGAACAGAAAAAAAAGGAGAGGAACAGGTAAGAGACAGATACAGGAACTGACTCAGGAAACAGAGAGGAAAAAAACAATAAAGTAGCTTATACATAATGCTAAACAAGGGAACATACAAACAATACACAGAAACAAACAGAGAAGAGAAAGAGAGGGACAGGAGAGAGAGAGGCAGTCGCACATTTACACAGACACACCCGCCACACACGCAGGGAATATTATGGGCAAGTGTACAACAATGTAAAGAAAAAATGTACAGGAACCATGTCAGCACTGGAAGTACATTGGAACTACAGTTACACTACATTGCATGCTGCTCTACTGACTGTTTCTCTATACTGACACAATAGCGACACTACAGTCACACTACATAGGCAGAACAGCGATACTACACTGATACAACAATGACGCTGCACCAGTGCTACACTACAATGGCACTACACCGAAACTAGCGTAAAATTACACTGGCACAACAATGACACTACACTGACACTACATTATACTTGCACTACACTACACTGACACTACGCTACTCGTTTATTGGCACATCGCTATGCTACACTGATACACTACTGATATTACACTGCGACTATATTGGTGTTACAATACTGTGAATTTATATTGGCAATAGGCTGGCATTATATCAACACTACGCTGCAGTGACACTACACGACATTAGCACAACACAGACACTACACTAGTGCTACATCGACACAACACTACAACTTCACTTGAACTACACGGGTACTACACGAGTAAGGGAAAGATAGAGACACCGTGGAGACAGCGAGGCAACCAAGCTAGACAGAGAGACGGTAAGTGGGTTCTGAGATGCAGAGACAACATGCTCGTGAGTAGGCTCACATAATTATACATGCATATACATACTGTACATGCAAAGACACAATCCAGTTGAGTACACACACACACACACACACACACACTGGATAAGAGTAACAATGGAGACAGGACAACGTGAACCTGGCTTAGATCTTGTACGCTGCAAATAGACTCTTGTTATTTAACTTCAGTGTCTGGTTGAGAAGACCCGTCAGCCATCGGTAAGAAAATGCTTCAGTGGGGCCGTCCTACAGGTACAGTACAGCACAGTACAGCAATGTACATCGTGTTCAGAACTGTCCCCCCCCACCCCCCGTGTAGTAGAGAGTGCCTAGGCAAAGTCTGAACAAAATCTTTCTTCAAGGCAATATACATGTACAGGGAATACTGTGAGGAGGTTTGACTCGTAGGTGGACATCGCAGCTACCTCGCCCTATCCTAGGTGAGCAGCTCTAACAAGCTTGGGCTTCTCATTTTCACCACTAGAACGTCGATTACATACATTTACATTCACACACACATACACACAGAAGCACAAACATAAATACAGATACGCACACAAACATGCATGCACACTTATATTTACACACACACACACACACACACACACACACACACACACACACACACACATATATATATATATATATATATATATATATATATATATATATATATATATATATATATATATATATTCTTATCTCTCTATCTATGTATCTATTTCTATCTATCTATCTATGTATCTATTTCTATCTATCTATCTATATATTTATATATATACAACCAGTCATATACAGGGGAAATGGGAGATAGGGCAGAAGGGGTTAGGAGAGAGAAGAGGCATGGTAAGGAAAGGCAGGAAGAAGCCCGTAGGGTTAGCAAACATAAAGTCGCTGTCACCTCAGTACTGCTCTTGTGAGATACGCCCTTAGAAGAAATAAAATAATCTCAATACTGCTCTTGTGAGATACTCTCTTTGAAGAAATAAACTCACCTCAGTACTGCTCTTGTGAGACACTCCCTTTGAAGAAATAAACTGCAGTCAAACCCAAGAATCATCATCATCTTACTCCTGCCATCTACAACGAGTACAACGAACATTCTCTCCTTCTTAAAATCCCTACAATTCAACACACTTTTGGAATAGCTCAGCGACGACGACTTATATGATATTTGGTGGCAGTAAATGTATGAACCACGTCTACGAGTCTACAGTTGAGTCTACATTATCACGACAGAAAACAAACACCACTACAAGTTCGAGCCATATGACGCTTCACAACTTTATACTGGCAGTGGTTTGACGATCTACAATTACAACCAACCTCCCAATTTCTACGTCAGTCTACGTCTACGTATCGACATCGGTGGCAAGCAGCGAACCAACGAACTGCAATACAATCAAGCCTCACGATTTTATCAACATTCAACGTTCAGCAACAACAATTCTTTTCAGTTACGAGCATCGGCTCTATGATTCACGATCAACCACAAGTATCTACGATTGTAACGAAACAAGCTCTACAAGCAACATTCATCAAGCAAACCTACTTATGTAGCAGAGACTGAGGAAGCGCTGATTCAGTGGTGACGGGACAGACTACGTAGCACAACCAGAACCAGCCCTGACCCACCACACCACTCTCACCATTACTCACCGTTACTCCTTCACCACCACAACTACCAGACTGAGGAGTCGACTTGCGCTGTGCCAGCGTTTGCTGAGAACACCATAACACGTCAGTCAACCCGTGTCTGACACCACCGTCATCACCACACTCACCATTCCCATCACGGTGAGTTGAATATTTACTTTATTTATACAATACACAATGATATACAGTGATAGACAAACATTCTGCTAAAAAAAAAATGTTTTATAGTTACAACTTACTTACATTTACCTACTTCAGTTATCTACATTACGTCAGTAACTAAGTACTTGCATCAACAATAACAATTATATATCGTACATCTTCACTCATTTATTATAGCATTCATATATTCCCCACGATTGTTACCATTTATACATTTGACACATACATAAAATACGTGCTAAGCAGTTATTAAAAAGCTATCTAGTGGGACCAAGCAAATTAAATTACAAGGAAAATCGGGGAAAAAATGGCCAACACGAATGAAGTTAGCAAGAAAGAACAGTCTCTTTCACACAATTGCGAGGACAAAGATATCCACACCGTGCTGACACATACATTGTCCACCATAGGTATAAACGAACACCAAGTGGGTATATTGTTAAATGTAACATACTGCATATATATTTTATATATATTTTTATATAAAATAACATAATATGGAGTTACATAATATCATTTTCAATAATAACCGCGCAACATAACTGAACCTATACATATTATGTAATATTACTACAGCAAGTGTTATATATGACTGATTCATAATACAACTGACTGCTGTACCTTGCTATCGCGTTACTATTGTGTACTTATATGCATGTGCACACAGTTATGTTGCATTTACAATGTAACTTAGAATGTAATTGTACAATATTACTACAGTTACTACAATCACCTACAATATTACTGTAGTTACTATAATAACTGTAATATTACTACAGTTACTACAATTACATTCAGTATTACTGCAGTTACTACAGTTAACTACAATAGTACTGCAATTATGTAACAATCACAGTATGGTTCAATTAAAAATACAACTATGTAACAAGCACAGAATTACTACAGTACAATTAAAACTACAATTTTGTAACAATTACGTTCATACGATGTAACCACAATGTTCCTACAATTCAGTGTTACCAAAATTATGTTTTTCAATCATCATAGAAACTGAGTGTAATATTAGGCATTACTATAAGCATAACACCATTATATAATGTAATGACCTACGAATATTACCATTGCATAAATACTGTACAGTATATGCGTACGTCAGTTGTACATACACATTTGTGCCACAGTATTACTACAATATGTTATACAATATTCTACTATCAGTTTTACTACCATGTATTTACTCCATTACATATATTATACATACAATATATTACTACGGTGTGTTATGTTTCGACAATATTATTGTGTCTACAATACTGTGATGACTACCATGCATCAGTAGGTTATAATATGTAATTTGTTACTAGATACTGTCATTGGTATGCCGGCTAGGTGTGACCGAGCGATGTCAGGACACTAAAATATAACACACTACATAATACTAGTAACGTATATATGTAATATGGAGGTTACATGAAATTCGTGCCTAAGCAAAAGGGCTAGAGGAAATAACGTTTCCACATTCTCTAGTTAGGAATTTCACACACAGCACAGTGTGATGCCGGATGGGATCTTTCTAGTCTCGGAAGGTTCCTTCCCACGTGCCCTCATGTGTGACTCAACCAGTCATATACAGGGGAAATGGGAGAGACAGGACAGAAGGGGTTAGGAGATGGAAGAGGCAAGGAGAGGAGAGGCAGGAAAGAGTGCACGAGGTTAGCAAGCATAAAACCAGTCTCACCTCTGTACTGCTCTTGTGAGATACTCCTTTTGAAGAAATAAACTCACCTCAGTGATGCTCTTGTGAGATACTCCCTTTGAAGAAATAAACTCACCTCAGTACTGCTTTTGTGAGATATTTCCTTTGAAGAAAAAACATGCAATCAAACCCCAGACTCATCTTTGTCTCTCTCCTGCCATCTACGGGAGTTACAACGAACATTCTTTCCTTAAAATCCCAACAGTTCAACACACCTTTGGAATAGCTCGGCGACGACTACTTATATGATACACACACACACACACACACACACACACACACACACACACACACACACACATACACAGATGAGACAGACAGGCAGACATAAATTACTACTTGTACAAGATGCTAGGAGTGTTGGGCTTCCAGAACAGAGGTATGTTGAACTAACCACATTGTACTGCATGTAGTAGTGATAGGTATACTCCGCTCTCTCTCTCTCTCTCTCTCTCTCTCTCTCATAGGAATTACATTGTTTTTGATTGACCCCTTAAAATAAAAATAATACAAAGATAACCCATGTTTATTTCATTATGAGACATTTATAATTTCCTTATACGGTAATTCTTCCTATCCTTACCAATCCAGCAAAGAGGGAAGGTTTTCCGCAACTCGCCCTGTACCGCTGTGCGATTCACACCGTCTGTGTGTGTGTGTGTGTGTGTGTGTGTGTGTGTGTGTGCTTAAACTCTTCTTAGGCTACTGCATGGATCTGAATGAAACTTCTCAGTTGAGCTCGTCTGGTTACAGAGTGTCTTTCATTATATGCATTATTCCAATCATGAGCCCTCTTTCACCAAATCACTTAGACCACTATGTTTCTGATAGCCTCATATACCTGTATATATATATATATATATATATATATATATATATATATATATATATATATATATATATATAGATATATACACACACCCACACACACACAATACATAAATATTATATATATATATATACACACACACACACATATATATATATATATATATATATATATATATATATATATATATATATATATGTATACATATATATATATATATATATATATATATATATATATATATATATATATATATATATATATATATATATATATATATATGTGTGTGTGTATATATATATATATATATATACACATATATATACACACACACACACACACACACACATATATATATATATATATATATATATATATATATATATATATATAGATATATATATATATATACATAGATAGATAAACACACACACACACACACATTAAAAAACTCAACTCCTGTATTTCTTTCCTTTTTTTAATCCTTTGGTGTTCTTTTGTATACGCCAACATCTTTCCTCCCCCGCTTCCTCCTCTCTAATATCCTCCTAGCTCCCTCCCTCCTACCTTCCCCTTTTTCCCTCCGCTCTTGCTCCATTCTCTCTCTCTCTCTCTCTCTCTCTCTCTCTCTCTCTCTCTCTCTCTCTCTCTCTTCCTCCCGTAGATGCTCCCCCACTTTTCTTTGTTCCTCTTTCCTTCCTAGTTTCTCCTTTTCCATCCTTCTCCTCCTCTTCCTTTTTGTCTTCCCTTATTCGTTTCTAGTCATCCTCCCCTTCCCCCTTCCCTCTCTTTACCTGTCCAAGCCCTCCTGCCTTCTCTCTCGCTTCCTCTCTGCTTGCCTTTTTTTCCGTCCTTCCCTCCTCCCTCTTTCACTCTCTCTCCCTCCATCCTTCAATTCCCTTCTCTTTCTTCCTTTTTATCGTCATCCTTCCTTCCCATCTTTCCCCCTCCTTCCTCTTTTTTCCCTATCCTTCTCTCACGTTCCCTCCCTTCCCTCCCCCCCCTCCCCGCCCTATCACCCTTCCCTTCTGCCTCGTCCGTCCTATTGTTCTCCAGTTATTTTTTTTTTTCTTTTAGAACGTTCAAGATGTCCGTTTCCTTGTTGCATCTTCAAGACATCTGAGAATATAAGATAATATGTACCGCATACTTTCCATCATTAAAATTCGTGGACATTTCACCGGCTTCTTCCATAAAAGTTTTTGTTACTTTTGTGCTTTCCAGGATTCGTTTCCAGGATCTACTCACGTGATTTATAGCCGTGGAAAATTGAGTTTGGATGATAATGATTATTATTAAGCTTCGCCATTTAAGTGGCGAAATTTCTTGTTTTCGTCAGTATTATTATTCTTTTTCTTTGCGCTTTTTTTTCTTCGACCTTGATGATAATACACATGAAGGTACCCTAGGGTATCCCATTTCCTTGAGCCAAATATATATGACCATGACCCATTTTTGAATGTGATATACTCATTTTTCATCTAAAAATTATATATTTGAAATTGAAATATCTCAGAAACTAATTGAAATACAACTATTTGGTTGAAAATCCTATGATAAAAATGTTTGCTGCGTCATTCTGGTTTAATATTTTGCCATTTAGCACAGTGGAATGTACCTAGTTCAAATCCGCTCAGTTTTATTTTTGCAACACGTTTGAAAAAAAAACACAAAAGCTTTAATGCTGTAACCTTCCTTATTTATAGCTGTGGTCTCTCTTTTGATCAAGAAAGGAGTATGGTTACAGTCGACCACACAGCCAGTTACTGAGACAAAAGTGATATTTCACATGCGTTCTTAACACTTTCGTCTTCAGATCCTTTGTTGATGTTACACAAGAAATTACCTTAGGATCTTCAGATCTTGTTATTATTACACATACTTTATGTACTGCAAGATATGGGGAAGCTTCCTTGTTGTGGCTACACAATTAGAATAGGCTACTAGATGTTATATTTTTAATGTTGTTATTATTAGTTTTTCACTATTTTTGTTGATTCCTCGTTGTGGCTACACAATAAGAATAGGGTACTAGATATTGTATTATTATTATTATTATTACTATTATTATTATTATTATTATTAGTTTTTCATTATTTTTGTTGTTATTCGTATTAGCATTATGAATCTCGCGAAGCAGGATGGTACCATGTTCTACACCGTGCATTTTATTTTGCGCGAGATTCGGTCTGTGTGTGTGTGTGTGTGTTTTAACTCCTCCTAGGCTATTTAATGGATATGAATGAAACTTCGCAGGTGATATCGTCTAGTTGCAGGGAAAGCCTTCTACTATAAATTATAAAGGTTTTCAGCCAAGATTTTTAACCCGCCCCATCCCAACCACTTTTCCACCACTGACTCCCCCCAATCCCGACCATTTTTGGAAAAAAAATTTTTTGGCTCAAACCTCCGCTTTTGGTGAGAAACATCGAAAATTCATAGAAAAATCGCTCACCTAAGGTTTAAAATACTCGATCGAGGTAGGAGTACCTCCTTACCTTACAGGGTTTTCTATCAGGCTGACTGCAAAGAAAACGAGTTCTATGGGAGGATAACTATTCCACACCACTCATAAACGGTATTTATTTATTTATTTGGTACGAATTTTTATGTAGTATGAGAGTATATTGGTTTTCAAACAGTAATATAGGCATTATAAGCATTATTTCACTCACTAACTCATCACCATACCTGACCTTTTTTTGCCACATTACCTGATCATCATTTCTGACTGTTTCTTCCTCTAATGTTTGTCCTCCACATTGTCATCGATTGGGGAATCACTCTGGCCCTGAATTTCGTACTGTGGCATGACATGGCTTTACTGGCCAGGTCACTGATAACAGGTGAATTGCTGAGAAAAGGGCATGCAGGGGGGGGAGGAGGTCATGCTGGGTAAGGCATTGTCCCTGCCTGGCATCTTGTAGAGGAAGGTGTCCCATGTATACGTGCCAAAAATCACTCGCGAAAATTGAAAATTGTGCAAATTAGGGACCTTGCAATTGATTTGCGTTTATGTACATCGACGGGATTGGCAGTGACAAAACGTGTGGACGTTAATTCACGTCGACGGGACGCCACGGGTTAAGGAGTCAGCCCCACTCAACAAATTAAAAATTCTTTGTAGTGAAAGGAATAAAAGAGAAGGATTTAATATCTTAGTATAGGATGGACAATGGACTCTGATCCGTAATACATGTCATTAAAGTACCCCCGCTAATACCAGTACACCAAACCTGTATGAGACAGCCCTAGTATGTATTTAATATGGATGTTGGGTGTTAGTGCCGAATGGTGACATGTGGAGATGTAGGACTACTGCGCCCCAAGGAGGACCACTGGGACTTGGAAAAAGGCCTTGATGCCTTTGTCCAGAGTCGGACACATTAAAAAAATAAATAAAAAAAGGGGGGGGGCACTTCGACCCTCTTCTATTGTTTCTTCTGGGAGGGCCTCCTCGCCCTCTCAGAAGTATAAACGATTAGGAATAAGGAGAAACATTTGAATGAAACGTCACTGGTGAGGTCGTCTGGTTACTCCGAAGGTTTTCCATTATATACAGTTTTCCAGCCATGGTTTTTAAGTAAGTTGGCCTCCCCCTCACCAAAATTAAAAATAATCAGAAACAACGATAGAAGAGCAGATAAGTCTTTGATAACCTAGCATGTGTGGTACAATGGACTCTCATCCTCAATGCGATGTTTGGGGAGCGTGACCCCCTTCTGCAAAATAATAACAATCAGAAATGAGAGACACTAAGTACAGTTATTTCAACTTTATCGACATACATATCGCAAGACTCTGTATGCTGTTTCCATTCTTTCACTTAATGCTCAGGAAAGCTTGCACATAAAATAATACTATTTTTGTGAGTTTTATTCCTTTCTTGTTCTTTATTAAAACTTCCCATCTCCCTGTGCGAAGTTTTCTTTTTATGATGATGATGATGATAATGATGATGATGATGATGATGATTACTTATCGTAAACTTGCAATATTTCTAAAGGTATTCGGCCTTGAGTCATTAAACTTGGTCATCTTTGTCGGACAGCTGTCCACTTCTTTTGGCTGAATATGGTGGCAGTCCATTAACCCGATTTCTAGATATTATCCAGAGCATAGAAAAGTGAGTCAACCACGGTATCTCGAAAACGGCTTAAGCTAGGAAGCTGAAATTTTACAACAGTATTGCCTTAAGGCAGACGTAGTTAGGAGAGGAGTATGGTTTTAACTGGCTGAATTTTCTATGAGGTTGCCTGGGATTTAAAAAGCTGGGACTTATCTGGATATTTCGGATGTACCCCAGCGTTGCCAGGCGTGCAATAATTATCCTCAGGGCTCTGTCCTATCTCCAACTCTCTTCCTTTTATTCATCAATGATCTTCTAAGCTGTACATCTATCCCTATCCACTCATACGCTGATGACTCCACCCTTCACCTTTCCATTCAGTTCCCACAACGCCCATCTCAACAGTTCAACAAACAAGGGATGAGGCTATGGCACACCTAATGTCTGACTTGGCTCGTATCTCTGACTGGGGTAAAAATAATATGGTTGTCTTTAATGCATCTAAGACTCAGTTCTTACACCTATCAACCCGACAAAATCTTCCACAGGTATACCCACTAATGTTTAATAATATTCAGCTTAATCCTGCATCATCCTTGAACATGCTTGGGGTTTCATTTACTCGGGACTTATCTTGGAAAGATCATATTACATCTCTTGTAAAATCTGCTTCCAAGAGATTGGGTGTGCTAAGCCGACTCTGCTCCTTCTTTACCCCTGCACAATTGTTGACTCTATACAGGGGTTTTATCCGCCCCTGTGTAGAGTACAACTCTCATGTGTGGGGAGGCTCCCCACATACAGCTCTTCTCAATAGGGTGGAGTCAAAGGCTTTTCGTCTCATTAACTCTCCTCCTCTTACTGACTCCCTTCAACCTCTGTCTCTTCGCCGCACTGTTGCATCTTTATCTCTTTTCTATCGCTCCTTTAATGGTCACTGCTCCTCTGAACTGTCTGCTTGCATTCCTCCACCTCTACGACGGGCGCGTAGCACCCGCCTGGCAGCAAACTCTCATCCCTTTTCTGTCCAACTCTCTAATGCAAGAGTTAACCGTTACTCTCAGTCTTTCATTTATGCAACAGGTCAGCTCTGGAACTGTCTCCCTCTGTCTGTATTTCCTGCTGCCTATGATCTCCAGTCTTTCAAACGCACTGTGTCCAGGCATCTCAAAATGATCGGATCTTGAATTTGGCTCTATATTGTATTTTGTTTTTCTCTTGGAGGGAACTGTTACTGCGGGCTCATGGCCTTTGTTTCCTTCTTCCTCGCATTAAAAAAAAAAAAAAATACAATAATTTGACCGTTTGTACGATGTACAATAGCACCTGTACGATAATACTATAATTCAGGAATTTGTACAATAATTCATTGGATATGTACAATAATTTGATTTTTTTATGAACCCTAACACTCTGTGAGGCCAAAATAATGGCCCGATCGGCAGACTCCGTTAGGCCATAATTTTGGCCCAACTCGAATCTCCCGGTCATCACCGAGACTAAGGTTTGTTTTGATCCAAGTCTACATGTCATGCGTCCAGCCCTACTATTGGCTCATCGTTTCCTCCAGATGATGCAGCCAACCAATCATAAGACAGCTTATAGTTACATGATAAAGACATCTGTTTGTGCGCCACATTTATCACGGGAGTGAGTGACTGCGTGATATCCTTTAGAATTCATCATATTTCCGAGGTTTATAAGTGAATAACAAATAATTATGTATGTCTACATATAAATGAGTCTTTCAGGGGTAATATTCATAGCAGTTATGGAGATGGCAGTGCTGTTTTGTGTGGAGATCTACTGAAAAAAGGCAGCTTCCATCTAATGTTGACCATGGCTGGCAGTGATGGGGAAATAATTATCGATATCTCTGACTCTTTAGTCATGCTTGAAGAGAACTATGATTGCACTACTGATGAAGAAATTGATGCTGATGATGTGTGAAGTGAATCAGTAGGTAGTGACAGTGATACTCTAACTGCAAGTGAAGGCAGTGATGACGATCCAGTTACTTCTGTCCAGGATTCTGTTCACAGTGTTATATCAGACACCATAAAAAACTACAGCTGTAAAGTACCACCATTATACAAGCATCTACCCAACACTGCTTTCAATTATACTGTACGTAATTTTTTTTTTTTTTTTTTGCATGTACAGTGATTTTATACAAGATGTATATTTTATCATGTTTTTGACGAGAGTTGGTGATTTAATTCATGTTTTTTGGCCAGAGTTGGTGATTTATTTCTTATTTTTTGTGTGATTACCCATCATCAATTTTTAAAATTCTATTTGTGTCATCACAAAATAGAGATTCTAAGCTTTCATTTGATGTATAAGTATCTACATTTTGTTTAATTATGAATGCATTTTCACACAAACTATATGTGTGTGTATGGGCCATTGCATCCATTGTTTATGTACGTTTCCAGAATGAAAGGACCGTACGATAATACAAATGCAAGTACGATAATTTTGACAGGTATAGTACTATATTTTGGACAAGTTCACCTGGCAACGCTGATGTACCCTAATTTTCTGTGAACCATTAAAGCTAGAGCCACCAACCTTTATGGACTTATAGACTGTGAGGGCCTAAAGTAAACTGTGACCTTGACCTCGAGGTTCTTCTATAGCTCGGCTTCTAGTAGGCAGTGGCATTGGGAAGTTTCTCTTTCTCAAAAGTATCCTTGGACAATTTTACGGTTTTTGTATTTATTATTATTATTATTATTATTATTATTATTATTATTATTATCATTGCAACGTAATGGAGAGAATGGAGAATGAAAAACTGATTAAGAGGGTGTATGTAGGTGAGGTGGAGGGAGGGAGGGGGAGGGGTAGCCCGAGGATGAGGTGGAGGGATGGAGTTCAAAGGTATATGAGGGAGGGGGGGGGTGAGTTGGGGGAGGGTAGACAAATGGTGGGTGACAGAGCGACTTGGATGCGTTTTGTCTGCGGCCACCCTTTGCGGAATTAGGGCGTAGGGCTATAGATAGATAGACAGATAGACTACGTAGCACATCTTTGGGGGTAGTTTTCTTTTTCTTTTCGGTATTATCATTGATCCTTATTCTAAACGTGCGACATTTTAAGACTGTTTGGTCTAAAGCCTTCAAATTTGGTCGACTTAGCTGTCCGCTTCTTTTGGCCAAATATCGCGGCAAACCGTGAACTGGATCTCCGGATATTATCCAGAACAAAGAAAAGTGAGTCAGCCAAACTATCTCAAGATCTGCTTAAGCTTGGGTACTGAAATTTTAATACAAAATAGCATTAAGGCGGATGCAGGCCGGAGGGAAGCATGGTTCCAATTGGTTGATTATTCTCTGATATTGCTTAGGGTAAAAAAAAAAAGTCTTTTTCTGGTATTCCAGATATCGCCTATTTATTTCATGAAGGATTAAAGCTAGAGCCACCAAACTTGGTGGACTTATGGACTGTGATATCCTAAGGCGACATGCACAAGATCAGTGACCTTGAGCACAAGGTCGCTTTACAGCTCGGCTTGTAATAGGCAATGGCTGTAGAAAGCTTTTGTCAAAATTGTCCTTGGAAATTTTACAGTTTTCTAGTTAATATTAATACTATTGTTAGTGTTAATGTTATTGTTATTATTGTTAATACTATTGTTATTGTTAGTATTTTATTATGTTTATTATATTTATAGTTTTTCAGAAGTTGTTACAGTTGCTACTGTTCTTTTTATTGATACAGTTGTTATTGTTGTTGTTACTCGTACAGTTGTTATTGTTGCTACCCTCACTACAGAACAGTAGTTACAGTTATTGTAAGAGATATTACATTATTAAAATTGTTACAGTTCTTACACTTCTTGTCAGAAATAATACAGTTCCTGTTACAGTTGCTGTAGTTGCTACTGTACAATTGCTAAAATTGTTACAATTGTTGTTGGTGCTACAGTGTTTTTTATTACAGATCTTACAGTTATTGTTACAGCTGCTACAGGTGTTGTTGTTGCTGTTACTGCTGTTACAGATGTTTCGTTTGTTGCTGTTACAGTTGTTTTTGTTGTTATAGTTCTTACAGTTGCTGTTGTTACATTTGTTACAGTTATTATTACAGTTGTTTCAGATGTTGTTACATTCGTTACAGTTGTTGTTACGGTTGTTGTGACAGATACTACAGTTGTGACAAATGTTACAGTTGTTGTTACAGTTGTTGTGACTGATGTTACAGATGTTGTTACGGATGTTAAGGTTGTTACAAATATTGCAGATGTTGTACAGAATTGTAATTGTTGTCCAGTTTTTGCCAGTTATTTTAGTTGTTAAAGTTGTTCTTGTAGACATTACGGTTGTCGTTGCAGGTGTTACAAATGTTGTTACAAATTTTGTTATAGTTGGAAAAGTTATTTCAGTTGTTGTTACAGATGTTAAGGTTGTAAACATTCTGAAAGTTGCTTCAGTTGTTACATTGTTGTTGTTGTTTCAGTTGTTATTGTTATTAGCGTTGTTACAGTTGTTGTTATTACATTTCTTACAGCATTTGTTACAGTTTTTACAGTGTTTGTCACAGTTATTGTTACCATTTTACCGCTGTTGTTACAGTTATTACAGCTGTTGGTACTGTTGTTGTTTTTAATGTCCTTATGGTAAGCAGCATATTAAAATGGTGGAAATAATAATAGAAATATAACAGTAATAATAATAATAATAATAATAATAATAATAATAGTAGAAATGTCAATAATTATTATTATAGTTTATATAATATTATTGATGTTATCACTTCTACAACAACAGCAACAACAACAACAACTACTACTACTACTACTACTACTACCACTACTACTACTACCACTACTACTACCACTACTACTACTACTACTACCACTACCACTACTACCACTACTACTACTACTACTACTATGGTTAAAGCTGATCAGTAACATTAAACAATGTTAAGTTAACGTCTGCGTATATATGCCAGCCAAGGCACAATACCTAGTTTCTTCTCTTATATTTACACATACTGTGGTTCACGGAGGCGTGACATTGCAGAAACTTTTTTTAACCACAATTTTGCATAGCATCAACATACGGACCCAAGAATTTCCAAAGCTTGATTAAGGAGTGAGTCGAGGCGTGTGTCATTTTCGCGGAACAAACTAGATAACTGTTGGAAAAGCACTCTGATGGAAAGATAAAATTGAAGAATGAGGTGAGTGGAAATGAATTATCTGAGGGATGCCTCTGAAGTTGCGTAGTGAAACAGACTGATGAAATAAGGAAATGAAGGAGCGTTGTGGTGTTGACGTACATGTGCTAGAAACCATCCGGAGAAGTATCATGAAATAGTTTGGTCATGTGGGAATTATGGAGAATGACAGGCTGGCTAGGAGAATGTATGCGAGTGAGGTGGAGGGAGGGGGGAGGTGAAGTGCAAGACCGAGATTGAGGTGGATTGATGGGATGGAGATGAGATGTATATGAGAAAGTAATGTGTGGGTTAGCGAGAGGTAGCTCTGATGCAAGATGACATAATGACATGTACAGTAGGCTGTTCGTTTGTGACACCCCTTCTAGGATCAAGGAGTCTGATTATAGAAAAATACGGGTAACAGTTCTCATAATTTGTGTATTGCTTTCTTAGGACCATATACCCTATTAGTTTAGAGGAAAAGAGCAGGACGATGATAGTGATGATGTGATTGAGGGATCAAGCAGTAACGACCTATATTACTTGGTGCCAATTGACTGGGCAAGTGCTTGTGTGGTCCCGTTGTATAAAGGCAAGGGTGATAAGTATGAATGTACTAGCTTTAGGGGTATAAGTCTGTTGAGTGTTGTAGGTAAGGTGTATGGTAGAGTGTTAATTATGAGAGTTAGAAAGGGTACAGAGGGAGTGATTAGTGATGAGCAGTGTGGCTTTAGGAGAGGGAGGGGATGCGTTGATCAGGTGTTTGCTGTGAGACAAGTGTGTGAAAAGTATTTAGCGAAAGGCAAGGATGTGTTTTGGGCATTTATGGATTTAGAGAAAGCGTATGATAGAATTGATAGGGAGGCTTTGTGGACTGTTTTAAGATTGTATGGACTTGATGGTAGGTTACTAAAAGTGTAAGAGTGGGAAATGCTGTGAGTGATTGGTTTCCCGTGAAAGTGGGGCTGCGACAGGGATGTGTGATGTCGCCTTGGTTGTTTAATATTTACATGGATGGTGTTGTAAGGGAGGTGAATGCAAGAGTTTTAGGTGCTCTGAGTCTGGTAAATGTTGATGGTGGAGATTGGAATCTGAAGCAGCTGCTGTTTGCAGATGATACTGCACTGGTGGTTGATTCAGAGGAGAGATTGAGACAGTTGGTAGAGGAGTTTGGAAGGGTGTGTGAAAGGAGGAATTTGAAAGTAAATGAGAATAAGAGTAAAGTGATGAAGTGTACGAGGTTGATAGATGGTAGAGGGATGAATATAGTTTTGAATGGTGAGTTGCTTGAGGAGGTAGATTGTTTTAAATATCTAGGGTCACATGTTGCTGTGGATGGAAGAATAGATGCAGAAGTGAAGTTTAGAATAAATGAAGTAGGAAAGGTGCTGGGAGGAATGAAAAAAGTGTTTAAATGTCGTTCGCTTAGAATGGATGTAAAGAGAAGGCTGTATGAGGGTGTTGTGGTACCGACTGCATTATATGGGGCTGAAACATGGAATATGGGTGTAGCAGAGAGGAAAAGTTTGAATGTAATGGAGATGAGGTATCTGAGGAGTATGTGTGGAGTGACACGTATGGATCGGGTGCGAAATGATGAAGTGCGAAGGAGAACTGGAGTTGTTCGGGAGATGGCTGGTAGAGTTGAGCAGAGGGTGTTGCGATGGTTTGGGCATATGGAGAGAATGGATAATGAGTGATTGGTGAAAAAGATAACTAGATCTGATGTGAGAGGTGTAAGGCTGAGAGGAAGACCACGAATAGGATGGATGGACAGTGTGAAGAGAGCGCTGGATGCAAGAGGGATGTCTGTTGAGCAAGGAAGAGTGGCTGTGCGTGACAGAAATAAATGGAGAGAAATTGTGAATGAATAAGTGATGACGCAGCCCTGAGGGGATATTCTCCCGCATTTGGTCTGATCAGCTAGTCAGGTCAGGTGCGGGTAAGGGGATGGGTCTGTTTTGATGTGGCAGGGGTAAACCAGTTCTGCTGTCGGGCCCTGCTGCGGATGTCACTGATTGCATTGCGCAGTTGACCCTTGTGTGGTGTGGTGCGGTGAGGATCTGTCCGTTCTCCCCTTTGGGGCTAAGATGTGAATGAATGTGTTTGAATGGATGAGTAAATGGAGAGTGTGTCGTCCTGTCTCGGCTACCTCCCTTTCCTTGGGGGAAGCAGCCTAGGTATATAGATAAATAGATAGATTATCTTTTTGTTCACATTGGAAAGTAAACACATTATTTAATTCTGGGGTGTATGGGCGTAAGGTCAATTCCCGGAGAATAACTTTAATATTACTGAGCACAACGATTTGAGGGGAAATCTTGGCCCTTTCAGGTCAGTGACATTTTCTGTTTTATTCTCTCTACCACCAGATGATTATATTATACTTAGGACAAACCATTGCTATCAGAGGAATTATTAAAATGTGTTCCTAATTCCTCCCATTCAGAAATTACCTGTATCTGCTAGCTGAAATTAATCCACTGGTGACAGGTATCATAGAATATAAAACACGTCGTCAGACTGATGAGACTGGTGGGAAGGATGAGGAAAGAAGCAGAAGTGAAGTGATTTAGGCATTTGGTGGTGGACACAGCAGTAGCTGGAACTCAGTCGTTGAGCAGCCGAAAGTACTGGGGCGTTGACAGGTGTGGAAGGAAAGATCAGTGTCTTGTCAGGCGGGGCCATTGAAGTCTTAACGGTTCCATTTGTGTGTGTGTGTGTGTGTGTGTGTGTGTGTGTGTGTGTGTGTGTGTCCAGTTCTACAGTATGCAGAAACATGATAGCCCACTCCTAGAGGCCCCAGAGTCCTCTTACTTACCACACACTTTCACATGCCACCATTTCGGCACCAATACCTACCGTCCATTCTGAATACATGCCAGGGCACGTGAAAATCCTTGGGGAGTTACAGAGAAGCACCATAAAGAGCTTGATGAGAGTGAAGCGCCCTGTGAGTGAAAATTCTTAGGGAAGAAGGTGAACCATCATATTGAGCTTTACTACAACGAAACACAATGCTCGCGAACATCCTTCAGAAGTTAAAGTAAAGCACATTATGGGCTTCGCTAGTGAACCATCTTCTCTTTTGAAATCATTAGATGTGATTGCCTGATCAGGCTGCTCCTAGAAATACTGCAGCATCTAAAAAAATGATTGGCGCACACCATTATACACGACACCTGAGAGACTGACTGTGAGAGAATGTGACTGCTTTCTCACCGTTTCGAAGGTCATCCAGATAATGAGAATCGGGCATATTAGATAAGAAAAAATTAAAAGCTAAAATATATATCTGAATCTTACACACCTCTTTGAAACAGTGGAAAACTTCTCATCAAGATGTGATTTTGGTAATGACTTCCAGTGATCATGAGGAGAAGATGGGAATAAAAATGAAGAAACTTAGGAGGAGAAGGAGAAGGAGGAGCCGCAGTTGGAAGAAAGAAGACGGGGGTGAATGGCGATGGTGTGATGATAAAATTATAAAACCCCAACTAACGTGAATACGTCTCCTCCTATAGTAACCGATGTTGGAGCCCATTAATGGCGTGAGACCGTAAGAGCTACGATGATGGACGAATAATGGATGGATGATGATGATGATGATTATGATGATGGGGAGGAAGAGGTGGAGAAAGAGGAGCAGAAAGAGTATGATGATATAACTGAAGAGGAGGGGGAGGAGGAGCACAAGGTGGAGGACGAGGAAATTGATGACGATGATAGTAAAGGTGAAGGAGGTGGAGGACGAAGTGGAGCAGAAGGAAAATGACGATAAAGATCTCGATGATGATAAGGAGGAGATTGTGGACGCAGAAGAAGAGCTAAGGATAATGATGATAATGGTGAGAAAGAGGTTGTGTATGAGGAGCAGAAGGGGTTCGATGAATAAACTAAGGAGGAGTAGGAAGTGAATGATGGTAACGGTAAAGATGAGGAGAAGGAAGTGGAGGACGAAGAGGAAAAGAATGAGGATGATAATGATGATGACGATGATGATGATGAGGTGGTGGAGTCGGAAGAGGAGCAAACGATGATGATAATGATGATGAGGGGAAGGAAGAGATGAAAAAAGAGGAGGTGGAGGCGCAAGATGAGCAGATGATGATGTTGATGATGATGATGATGATGATGAAGACAATAACAAAACCCGAAAAATATAAGTCTCCTTTAAGAGTACCCGTAATTGGAGCCCTTACAATGGCGAGATGTATACTCAGTCTTATAAACCAAAGTGCAATGATGGTGGATGGATAGCGAATGAATAGTCGATGGATGGATGATGGATGAATGATGGTGAAAGATACATAAATGGCAGATGGATGGTGGATGAAATATTGATGAATGAGATGATTGGTGATGATGATGATGTATTCCAGTAGAAAGAGGAGGAAGAGTAAAATCAGAATGAGAGACATAAGAATAATAATGATGAGGATGACGATGACGGCAAAAATAATAATAAAAAAATATATATGACGACAAAATAATGATGAGAAGGTATATGACGATGATTACGATGAAGAGGAGCAAGAGGGCAAAGACAGTAAGGATAATACCCAATGCTGAATATACAGTACAGTAACTCTTCTTCAAGATTACCCAAGTTAGAGTCTCTCACAAACCTGAGACGAACACTGAACAATGAGACCCCAAGGGCAATGGTGATGATGGTGGTGGTGATGATGATGATGAGGAGAAGAAGGATTATCATGATGATGATGATGTAGAATGACTGATCGGTAGATGAATAATGGATGATAATGATGATAACGATGATGTAATGGAGAAGGACACCGAGGAGTAGAAAGATGGAAAACATGTTGATGTTGGCGACAACAGGGATAACGATAATGACAACGAGGACGACAATAATCACAAGAGAGAAAACTATCTTGACGATGATAATGAAGATGACAAGGACGACGGCGGAGGTAAGACCTAATCCTTGATGCGACTCTTTCAGGAGAACGTTTTGTTTTTAAAGGCTCTAACATGCTTGCATGCGTGGGTCTCGGTCACCTAATGGCCCCTCTCCATGCTGCTAGATCTCTTACAGCCTCCCTATTCAATCCCTTATCTCTGAGGTCATATTCAGTGACCTCTTCCCACGTCTTTTTCCTACCTTTCGCAACCCTACCCCTAACGTTAACACTTCTCACTCTTCGGCGAGATGAAGACTATTTCTTTTTTGTGTGGCCACTGGCATAGTGATGATGATGATAATGATGATAATGATTAGAACTACGAAGTCGGTGATAATGAAGACAATACTCAATTTCGAGTGCCTCTCCTTCAAGAGTACCCAAAGTTAGAACTCTTACAACCTGAAATGAAAATTAAACTTTGAGAACCTATGTACTTGGTTTACTTTGCTCTTTACGCCATCTGGGCGAACAGTACTTTGGTAAATGTGTGTGTGTGTGTGTGTGTGTGTGTGTGTGTGTGTGTGTGTGTGTGTGTGTGTGTGTGTGTGTGTGTGTGTGTGTGTGTGTGTGTGTGTGTATTAATTTATTGCCGGCGAAATGTGGGACATGAAAGGAAGAGGGAAGTATGCATTTATGTTTGTGTACCAGTAGTATCCATATTTTCCCTTTTAATTTGCACTTGTATACCTTTTATTCATTTATAACTACTAAATATATTAATTATGCCTTATTATCTTATCTACCTGCGGTATATACTATCTTGTTATGCTATCAGAATCACATAGCATCCCATAGTTTGTCTCACACGGCTTAGTCAGAGGGAGTGGAAACCTATCATTGCACGTCAGCTCCACTCCCACGTCCTTAGTGCCACCTGATCAGATCAGTTCTTGCCAGGGAGAGAGGATAGAAACAAGTACTTCTCTAGTATTCAGACATGTACTGTGTAACCACTCTTTTACGTAATTGTATCATATTGGTTAAATAGTGAAAGTTTATTTTGCTATACTAGACTTTATTAAACTCCAAACCACTTATTACACAGTGCTGAAGCAGTACTAATAATCAGTGTGCTATGAGTTAATGGGAGAGAGAGGGAAAATATCAGCAAGTGACACAGAGTGATTCATCGTTAAGCCAACTACAAAGTACATCGAGAGGACTCCCTATGAATATCTTGCAGTTACTCAACTCCTACGAATGTGGCAGGCCTAATTTGTGGTGTCTGGTACATTTATTTTGCTCACACACACACACACACACACACACACACACACACACACACACACACACACACACACACATCACATCTATAGTAATCACCAGTATAAAGGAGAACGAATTAAAAAACAAAATTTCAAGAGACAAAAAGGAGATGACAAATAAAATGAACATACTGAAGGAAGCATCAGAGGAAATCTGTAATAAAGACATCGAGGAACACAAAAGACTAGGGAGACTTGAGAGAAATAAGTCAAGGCCTCTCAAAGTAACATTCCAGAGTGTGAACCCTGTGGAGGCAATACTAAAAAATGCAAACTCACGGAAAAAGAGGAATTTAAAAAAGTAGGATAAAACAATGCCTAACTCAAGAGGAATTGGGAATACTAAAAGAGAAAAGGGACGAGGCAAAAACAAAGAACGAGGGAAGATCGGAAGAGGAGTACTTCTTCTTTTTTTTACAAAGTAATTGGACTGCAGGTAAGAAAGTGGTACATAACCAACAGGGAACAGAAAGGAGGAAAGTAACAGACTCAAGTCAGGGCAAGTATGTAAACAAGATGGTTAGGTTGAGGTACTCAAATGTAGATGGAATGGTGTCTAAATTATTAAAGACAGAAGACTATATCCAAGAAAAGGAACCGCACATTATCTGCCTAAATGAAACAAAATTAATCCCAAATATATCAAACGATACCCTAAAATTAGAGAAATACAATATATGGAGAAGATACATATTTTTAAGAAAGGGATGAGGAACTCTAATCATAACAAAGAAACATCTGCAAGCCAAAGAGATAAAACTAAATATACCCTCACTAGTAGGACTGATTGCATTGGAAATTAACACATATGAAAGGAACTTAACTGTGGCAAATATATACATGCCACCTAAAACCAACATCTGGGAAAGAGGCGAATATGAAGACCTGGCAGAAAGTACAATTCAGAGTTTAAGAACATTATTACATAGAATGGAAGAGAAATCTGAAAGAATTATATTAACTGGAGACTTGAATTCAAATATAAATTGCAATGCTCTTGATGTAAAAAGCCATGAAAGCAGTTGGGATCAAAAGCTCTTAGATGTTGTGCAGGAGTTCTTCCTAACATAGCACGTAAAGGTGTTAAAGCTTAGTAGCCAACATTTATATACTGTATATGTAACTCTTAATTCTTGTAATAGGTAAGTCTTGAGTTTTGGTTAAAGTTATTTTGGTAATTGAAGAGCAGGAGGAGTTAAAGATGAATACGGGGAGTTGATCTTGATTTATTATCTTCAGAGAAAGTCTAAGTTGAGCAGCGTATGTATTATACAGAGACTTAATATACTAAGCAAGTCTAGTTGGACCCCTCTTATTCGCTCTCTCCACTACCTGCCGGTTCTATGGCCAGTCTCCTTCTGAGCTCAAAATTCCTACATTCTCGTGTAACAGGGGTCGTGTCACGTGTGCTCTACTGTCGTTGAAGCTTCTAGAATACTGTATGTCTGTGTGTATATACTGCTTCCAGTGCATGATCAACATTCCTTCACTTAGAGTTGCAAGCTAATATCCCATTCCCACACCTTGTCTGGTGCTCTGTCTATCTATCTATCTATCTATCCATCGTGCTTTCTGTTATGATTTGTATTTATAATATGGAGTCCTGACATTACTTGGTCACGCAGCTGGCGGTGCTCCGACAGCAATCATCATTGACATATGCTAATCTATTAATATATAATAGTCTTCTTCTTCAATCTTAATACATAATTTTGATTATAATATTGTACAGATGCATCAGTTAAAGGATTAGGGGCTGTACTAATGCAGGAAGATAACAGAGGACGGAATCAACCAATCGCATTTGCCAGCAGACAAATAAAAGGTGCAGAGAAAAATTATTGCACTACAGATTTAGAGACACTTGCAGTGGTTTTGCATTACAAAAGTTTCGAGATTTGGTATATGGTTACGAAATACACTTATTCACCGACCATAAACCGCTAGTGGGTATGTTTAAAGAAAAACTTCTCTCTGGGAGGAGAGCAAGATGGAAATATACAGTCAAAAACTATAATATACATATTCATTATATACAAGGTAAAATGAATCTAGTATCTGACGCATTATCTAGGAACCCGAAAACAATTCAGGTCACGGTATTAGATCTCAAAGGAGACATACCAAACCACGATGATATCGCAAAAGCACAAAGACTTGATCCAATATGGTCTAAAGTTATATACAAGTTAGAAAGTAGAGATGACATACAATTACTCAAACTACATGTACCACTCGAACAATTCACAATAGTCAATAATACTTTATACAAGATCAACCCAGGACAACCAAAACGCCAAAGAAATACTAACCAATTGGTAGCACCTAATGACATGATACCCTAAGTATTACGAGCAATACACGATAGCCCACATGCAGGACATCCTGGAAAAGATAGGACATTCAAACAAGCCCAGTTGTTATATTATGGGCCAACATTACGAAAAGATATAAACAGTCATATAGACAGATGCGATTCATGTGCAAAACACAAAGGATACACAATTTCACCAGCACTGATGGGTAATTACCATGTACCACATCAACCATGGGACATTGTCGTGGTTGATTTACTCAGGATGCCATTATCATAAATAATAACCAATACCTATTTGTAGCAACGGATCATTTTTCCCGTTATGTAATTTTAGTCCCAATTAAAGATAAAACAGCAGAGACAGTAGTAAAGGGAATAATAGATAATGTAATATATCGCTTTACTACCCCAAAGGTACTAATAAGTGATAATGGAGGAGAATTTAATTCTGATATCTTACAAGAAATATATAAACAATACAATATCAAAAAGGTTAACGTTTTAGCCTATCACCCAGCATCTAATGGGTTAGTAGAGAGACAAAGCAAAAAAGTATTAGATGTGCTACGACATATTCTGAATGAAAATTATGCAAGCTGGGATTATTGGATTCCCATAGTAGAAGCCTCAATTAATGGATCTATAAATAAATCCATAGGTGACACATCACATTTCATTATATATGGGACAGATAAAAAACTACCATATGAGCTCCTTGAAGGTGACAGTCTGCCCATAAACAACTACAATAATTACTCTAAACTCTGTTTACATGAATTCCAGGACATACACAAAAGAGTCAAAAAACAATTAACGATGTCCAAGGAAAAAATGACGGAGGCATTTAACCCCTAAACCGCAGGGTTGTTTTTGCTTGACTTGCTTGTCTCACGGGCATATTCGCGCTCCGACAGACTCTCTAAAAATATTTGCCAAAAATCAGTTATTAGTCCTAGAATATTAAAATTAAATTTTCAAATGGCACATAACTTCAGCTTTCTCCTGGGATGTTTGTTGAGCCTTCGTCTAGTACCGTAGGACTTGTGGAGACCTCTGAAGTTGGATAACGAAGTCTGCACTTTACACTTCCCGACAACCCGTAATATGATTATCACAACCTGATATTATCACTAGAAACACTATTCTATGATTCTCAAACAGTTTGGAATCCATACTAAAAAAAGAAAACACTGTGAAAGCAATGAAAATTACGAGCACGTATGAGCTTCCCACTTGCACTCGATCGCCGCTGCTGTTCTGTCATTTATTATTCATAAAAACACTCACACTTTATATTTCTATTACTATATAACACTTATATATATATATATATATATATATATATCTACAGTCTTTATCCATAAGTTTCCTTCATTAACAGTAGTTTATTGTCACTGTAGGCATTCAATTTCTCTTTCAGTAAAATACGTAGCATTCACTTTCTCGTCCTGTATAGCAGCGTTGAGAGTGAATCTGTCACTTTGACTTCCACTTTCATAACTCATAGTATTCATACATGCTAGAGTGAAACTTTCACTTTCATTACTCCTAGTATATATACTTGTATTCTTATATTACTACTCATTTACATTTCTATTTACATTCTCTATTTTATTTACATTATTTACATTTCTATTTTATTTACACTGTGTTATGCACTGTCACTTGCAGTAACTTATAAAACTATTTTCCACTATTCACTTATATTTACATTCATTGCTTTCACTTGCTGTTTACACATTATTTACATTTCCATTTGCACTGTTTTACTCACCAGAAAGATTGTAGTCACTGTCTATCATTTTCATTGATAATTAGCCAGTTGACATTCCATAGCAGTCACTTAGCCCTTTACCCCTTTCCACACGAGGTTTCGTAGGGGGTAGAGGTCACAGGGCCTTTTGCATGGGGCTAAAAAGCGGCGGAATTGGACAGGCGCCAACCCGACGTGGTTTCACCTTGAAAAACGACAGTAAACCGAATACAGTTTGGTGGCCTAGCTGCCTATGGGGAGTGCAGTCTGCCAATGTCAGCGTGGTGACAGCTGCTAATATATACACAATGAAATGATTGGCAGGAAATCTAGACAATACATAATAAATTAGGTAGTTCCAGGTGAATGTAAATATCACTTAGGCTTCTCCCTTCCTTTCTTATATATATTTTTATTACGAGAATAGATTATATGGCATATTTCGAGGGGAAATAAACAGGAAAAATTAGCGAACAAGTGCACGTGAGGTGTTGTCAGGTGATAATTAGCCACTTCCAGGTGTATGGCACTATCACTTACCTTATTTCTTTTTTATATATATTATTTGGTATAAGAATAGGGCATAGGGCTTATTTCAATGGATGAAATCAGTGGAATATTCCAGGGATGATTTACTTAGCGTAGCATGGCTGGGTAGGCGAGAGGAGAGGGTAATGGAGGGGAGGTAGGAAGGGGAGTCAAGAACAGGGAGAAATGGCTAAATTGTCAACTATGGATGGAAGTACAGATGAGATTAGGAGTGCTGACTAGTATTGGACATTGGCAGTACTGATAGAAGATACAAGCCACCACTTGAAAGCCCGGGCGAATTCAAAATAACACTGAATCACAAAAGTGATGCTCCACGGTATGATCCCTTGCTCCCAAGCGTCACAAAAGTGATGCCCTGCGGTTAAAGGGTTAATAAAAAGGCAAGAGATTCGCCAATCAGCTTAGGAGACATTGTCTATGGTATCATTCATACAAGAGACAATAAATTATCCCCCCAATTCGAGGGCCCATACAGAGTAATTAACATAAAAGCAAACAAAGTTTTAATTAAGCCACTGTCAAGTGGCGAAGAGAAACAAGTTGATATTGACCATTTAAAACGAGTTTCAAGGGAACTATCCAATAATTATACAGCCTCGGATACCACCAAACAACTGAACGTAACTCATGAAACCAATCAAGAAAACAACAATAATTACAAAAATAAATTAAGATCATATACCAAACAAACATAAGTGCAAATGTTCCAATAAAATCTACAGTACAGTACATCATTTATGAGATTTAAATGTCAATTTAAACTCCTTCCATAAATGAAATAACAATCAAGTTATTGTTCTACGTTAGTCAACCGTAACGCACATCATCACTATCATCAACCACAGCATGACCATAGTAGAAACTTAATAGATTTTTTTGTCAGCAGGTAAAGATGAAGGGACTTATGCTATGGATTCTCCTCTACATAGCAAGAGGATATGCTCACTTAGACCCCCAACACATAGTACGGCAAGGATGCCTCATAGCTCCAACAGCCGTGATGTCAGTCGTAAAAGATGTCATGAGTACCGAAAAAAGTCAGGATTACTTGTATGAATTACCTTCTTATCTCGAAAAAAATAGCAAGACCCATGAGAACCCTGGACTTCATGATAGGAGGCTATGTTTCACAAGCACATAACACAAAGGAAGTGGATGAAATGGTGAAGTTAGCAAAATGGAAAATAGAACAGGCTAAGTCAACTATGCTCATCATGATCCAAGATCTCCCATCTCATGAAACAGAGGTATTGAGCAACAAGAACAGCATCACACGTATTCGCCAAAAGCGCAGTTTGTTCGAACTGGGTGGTGCAGTTTTGGGGAACATATTTGGATTGGCTACAAAGGAAGACCTTCAAGAAATAAACAACAAATGTAATAAAATAGCTCAGGTACTAACATACCAAGATAAATTCATCACAGGACATAATTCAGCAATGAAGACAATCGTGAAAAATCTGAAAAAGGCTCTCTAAAGTGTAGATAAAATAAATGACATGAAAGGTAACATAACACTTTTCCAACACATCTCCATCATCACAGAACACATTGACACAATTCTACTCCAATTAGACAACACTAGAGTTCGTTACAGGGCAATTATGCAAGGAATTTCGAATGCCGGTGATGGCAAGATCACGATTGACTTACTTCCAGTTCATAAGCTACATCAGATAATTAGTCAAGGCATACATAAACATAAATTGAAGCCTTTGTTCCGAAGTAGAGAATTCATGCAATATTATCCATATTTAGAAGCAACACTAACACCAACATCAGTAGTAGTTCACGTACCATTCATAACTGATGACCTGTTCACAGTATACGAAATACACCCCTTCCCTTCTAAGAATAATAACACTTTGGTCATCATCAACATCAACACAGACACTGAACTCATCATGGTCTCCAAAAGACGAAACACTGTCACTTTCGCAAGTGAATCAACGATTGAACGAAAGTGCCGCACATCCTTACATGCTGTTCACCTTTGTCCTGCGTACATTTTCACCTTTCAGCCTACTGAAACAGTCCCTTGTGAAATGGCTATCATAAGAAATCACAGTATTTCAGGATGTCCTGCATGTGGGCTATCGCGTATCGTTCGTAATACTTGGGGTATCATGTCATTAGGTACTACCAATTGGTTAGTATTTCTTTGGCGTTTTGGTTGTCCTGGGTTGATCTTGTTTAAAGTATTATTGACTACTGTGAATTGTTCGAGTGGTACATGTAGTTTGGGTAATTGTATGTCATCTTCACTTTCTAACTTGTATATAACTTTAGACCATATTGGATCGTCTTTGTGCTTTTGCGATATCATCGTGGTTTGGATGTCTCCTTTGAGATCTAATGCCGCGACCTGAACTGAGTTCAGGTTCCTAGATAATGTGTCGGCTACTAGATTCATTTTACTTTGTATATAATGAATATGTACATTGTAGTTTTCAACTGTACATTTCCATCTTGCTCTCCTCCCAGAGAGGAGTTTTTCTTTAACCCCCCCCCCCATCCCGACGTTTTCTGGGCAGTGGTACGCCCCAGTCCCGACATTTTTTGACCTTTTTTTTTTTTTTGGCACAAACATCTGCTTTTGGTGAGAAACATCGACAATTCATAGAGAAATCGCTCACCTGAGGTTTAAAATACTCGATCCAGGTAGGAGTACCTCCTTATCTTACAGGGTTTTCTATCAGGCTGGCTGCAAAGAAAACTAGTTCTATGGGAGGATAACTATTCCACACCACTCATAAACGGTATTTATTTATTTATTTGGTACGAATTTATATGTAGTATGAGAGTATATTAGTTTTCAAACAGTAATATAGGCATTATAAGCATTGTTTCACTCACTAACTCATCACCATTCCTGACCTTTTTTTGCCACATTACCTGATCATCATTTCTGACTGTTTCTTCCTCAAATGTTTGTCCTCCACATTGTCATCGATTGGGGAATCACTCTGGCCCTGAATTTCGTACCATGGCATGACATGGCTTTACTGGCCAAGTCACTGATAACAGGTGAATTGCTGAGAAAAGGGCATGCAGGGGGGGAGGAGGTCATGCTAGGTAAGGCATTGTCCTTGCCTGGCATCTTGTAGAGGAAGGTGTCCCGTGTATACATGCCAAAAATCACTCGCGAATATTGAAAATTGTGCAAATTAGGGACCTTGCAATGTTGCTGCGTTAATTTACATCTCCAGGATATGAGTGCACATCATGTGAGGACGTGAATTCACGTCTCCAGGACGGGGCGGGTTAAACATACGCACTAGCGGTTTATGGTCGGTGAATAAGTGTATTTCGTAACCATACCAAATCTCGAAAATTTTGTAATGCAAAAACCACTGCAAGTGACTCTAAGTCTGTAGTGCAATAATTTTTCTCTGTACCTTTTATTTGTCTGCTGGCAAATGCAATTGGTTGATTCTGTCCTCTGTTATCTTCCTGCATCAGTACAGCCCCTAATCCTTTAACTGATGCATCTGTACATATAATAAATTAATTTTTGAAATCCGTATATGCCAAACAAAGTACATTTGTTAGTTTAATTTTTAGTTTGGTAAATTCTTGTTTTTGTTCTTCGTCCCATTGGATTATAGCATCTTTTTTGAGTAGCTGGAATAGAGGAAAGGCTATATGAGAGAATTGTGGTACGAATGACCTCTAGTACCCAGCTAGACCTAAAAATTGTCTAACTTTGTCATTCGTAGTGGGTTCAGGAAAATCTCTCACTGCTTGTATTTTGTCATCAGTGGTGTGAATACCGTTATAACTTAATTTGTGGCCTAAGAAATTTATTTCCTTAAAGCAAACTTTGCATTTAGAAAGCTTAATTTTTAAACCAGCATCACCAAGGTTTTGTAAGAGTGGGCCTAATTTCTGGAGATGTTCTGTGATATCTTTTGTTGCGATGATAATATCAAGATAAACAAATATTCCTTGTTCTAAAATTCCGGACAATAAGTAATTCAAAAGATGCTGGAATGTGCCCGGGGCTGTCCTCATCCCATGGGCAATCTTCTATACTGATACTCGTAGTGTCCTCTATTTGTGGAAAAGGCAGTGTATTTACGTGACTCCTGTTCAACAGGAATTTGATAATAACCACTTAGCAGATCGATCGTGGGAAATACATTATTTTCTGGTCCAATATTCTGTAGGATGTTGCTTAGCAATGGCATGGGAAATCGGTCTGGGATTGTGCGATTGTTTAGTTTACGGTAATCAACTACCACACGCATTTCTCCATTTCGTTTGGGCATGAAGAATAATGGGGCATTGCAAGGGGAGACTGATGGCTCAATAATTCCAAGTTTTAACATTTCATTGACATACTGGTTTGTGAGTGTACGCTGGGATTATGGGATCCGGTAGGCCGGTACAAAAATTGGTGATGTATCTGGGTGCACATTAATCTTGTCATTAATCAGGTTAGTACACCCTAATTGTTCTCCGGGTTTATGCTACGGTGTCCCTGTGTGTTTCCAACAGGGATAACAAATAAATTTTCTTCATCAAATTCACCTGAGTGAATTAAATTCTCTTTTATGCTTTCTCTATCACTCCAGCTACAACTATTTCCTTCACAGGGAGGGACATTTTTCAATATTAATTATGCAAGAACTTCCCCATTCATGTGATTAATTATGAATATCTGAATTTGCCCTTCGTCGTTCATCTGACATAATGCGTTTTCTACTGACAATCCCTTTTTTACATAATTCTTCTAAGACAAGAACAGTACTGTTCCGTAATTTGCTCTTTATTGTAACTTTCATATAGGAATTAGGTGGTATAACTAAATCATTGGTGAGATGGGCGGGAAAAACAGATAAATCAGTACCGTTACCTGGGTTTCTAATCCTGGAGGCTGGGGGGGGGGGTATGAGTGGATCTATACACTCATCTGTTTGTGTATGTTTGTTTAAGCTTTTAATATTATCAATTCTTTTTAGTTCTCTTTTACTAATTGGTGAGGGCGCTGATGTTATTTCCTCTATGAATTCATTAACAAAGTCTATTCCATTCATTTGTGGGAGTAAAGTTATTTTCTCTGTTCTCATGCATCTTAAGCCCAGTAACATATGAACTTTAAATGCTAAGTTTTCAACGATATAGAAAAATGCAGAGATTGGTTTTGTAGTCTCTGTGAAACTGATGTTTAACCGTATCATACCTTTTACTGTGATGTGTTTTCCATCTACTGTATATAAGTCTAAATCAGATTCTTCCAGAAAAGTTACTTTCTTCTTATCTCTAAAAATTCTATTTATTTCTTCTTGTGTTATGAAGTTCACTGGAGAGCCTGTGTCTAAAAATAAGGAAACGTTTTGATCCTCACATACAGCTGGTATCAAGATACACTCATTTCCCAACATGCCTCCTATGTGAATTTTAGACTTGTTCTTTACGTTTGTTCGTTTTTTTGTCGTGACTTGGTCTTCCCCCGATTTGAACATAGACACTAATTTTTCTACTGTTTTGCAGTTACTGGTCCAGTGCCCTTGGTACCGATGATGTCTACAGAAGGGACCAAATCCTTGTGTCTTTTGTCTGTCCTCTTTTGTTTTGATACAGCATTCATTCCTAGTGTGTTCTGGTTTTGCACAATAATGACATAGAATGGACCTATGTGTTGACTGTGATCTACGAGGTGACTTCCCATATTTAGTGGTGTCTGTGGCACGAGATCTGCTCGGGCTGCACGGAAACTTATGAAACTGCCTGTAGCCTGGTGTCTTAACCCGTCACGTCCCGAGCTATTTCACACCTCTGACACCCCCCAATCCCGAGGTCTATTCTATTTTTTTTTTATTTTTTTTGCTAAAACCTCCGCTTTTGGTGAGAAACATCGAAAATTCATAAAGAAATCGCTCACCTGAGGTTTAAAATACTCGATCCAGGTACCAGTACCTCCTTACCTGACTGGGTTTTCTAACAGGCTGGCACCAAAGAAAACGAGTTCTATGGGAGGGTAACTATTTCACACCACTTATAAACGGTATTTATTTATTTACTTGGTACGAATTTATATGTAGTACGAGAGTATATTGGTTTTCAAACAGTAATATAGGCATTATAAGCATTGTTTCACTCACTAACTCATCACCATACCTGACCTTCTTTTGCCACATTACCTGATCATTATTTCTGACTGTTTCTTCCTCTAATGCTATGTAAACTTTGTACTCCACATTGTCATCGATTGGGGAATCACTCTGGCCCTGAATGTCTTTACTGGCCAGGTCACTGGTAACAGGTGAATTGCTGAGACAATGGCATGAGGGGGGGAGGGGGGAGGTTATGCGGTGTAAGGCATTGTCCTTGCTTGGCATCTTGAAGAGGAATAGAGGAAGGTGTCCCGTGTAAACGTACTAAAAATCACGCGCGGAAATTGAAAATTGTGCAAATTAGGGACCTTGCAATTGCACGACGTACCAGTACGTCGCCGGGACTGGCAAATGCAAAATGTTGCAAAATACCCATACGTCGATGGGACAGGGCGGGTTAAGGGTCCTATCAGGTAATTACACAAGGCAGCTACATAACCAATGATGTCCACGACGAGGTCTGGGGACATCTTTCCATCTTCTGTTATCCAGTTTGAGTTTTCTAAGGTAGTTAATAATGTTCTTTTGATCGTGGAGACATCAGCAGTTATTTCACTGAGCACATGATTTGAAGTGTGCTCCCTTACAAGATCTACAATCTTATGTAATTCTGGGATTATACCTGGCAAGAAGTTCATACCTACAGAAAATTTCTTCGAAAGTTCAGTTTTAAATTCATCATATGTCTTACCCTTAATGAGCTTATCTGACCTTAGCAAGTCTCATGCTGGACATCTTTCCCCTCTAATCCAAGAGGAAAAAAAATGGCAATTTTCTCTTGTTCATCTTTAATATGCCTCTTGATGAAGATCTGTTCGCACTGACTGACCAATGAAATGACGTCATTGTGGTTCTTGTCTGTGCCAGAGAATTTCGGGGCAGTTTTATCCTCATGATAAACGAATATAAGAGCTTGATCTGTGGTGTTCATTTTCACTGGTTGGTCTGTTAATTTAACTTGGATTTGTTTATCGTTGTGTGAGGGAATTGTGGAATAGATTTTGCCTGAACTATGAATCCTGTTAAGTATATTTTCATAGGTATGCAAGTCAGAGACAAAGTCCTCACTCGCTAAATCAGAGGGGGTTTGCCACTCATCATCTTGAACTGGCGTATTTGCTTCTTTATCTTTTGTTTGTGGTGAATTTTCTATGATAGGTGTGTTGCCCTGGTGCTCTTCTAATTGTGTATCCGCAGTGGGCGCTAACTGTGTATCATCTGGTATTAAGACAGGTGGGGGCGAAAATATTCCTGTCATATCACTTAGCTAAAAAGAATTCATGTTGCTAAGGTATGGTGTTATGAAATACGTCTTTTGTTTAAGTCCTTACTAAATATATGAGTAAATGAGCTGTAATAAATGAAAGATAGTGAATGTATATATATATATATATATATATATATATATATATATATATATATATATATATATATATATATATATATATATATATATAAGTAAAGGAGTTGAATATACCTAATTTTAGCATTGAGAAAAAATGAGTAAGTATAATTACACCCACTTGATACAGATCAGAGAGGCATGTCGAAGCAACTGTCGATCTCAGAAGTTAAATGCAGATTTGAATGAAGATCTCCTCTCCATATTTCTAGGGCTGTGTTGATGGATGATATTACTCAGGAAATTCCATGGCCTGGTTAATGTAGTGGTTAACAGCTGTAGTCACAGGCGAACCTCTCCATAGAACGTCGAATTCCCACTCAATACTATGGAAATAAATAAGTATGAGTAGGAGCTATGTGAATAATGAGTAATGAGTAGTGGGTGAGAAGTGCCTGGTGTCAGTCACACGTTGACTGGCGTGGCGTTGTCTCAGCAAACACGCATGATGTCGTTGCAGCAGATACGCATGGTGATGTTGGCTTCCCACACTGGTAGCTGTGGTGAGTAACTGAGTAGCGATGAGTAACCTGGGTGAGGAAAGGTGAGTAAGATGCGTTATAAGTGTGGCTCTGATGTTTTGCCGTTTGTCTTGACCTCTGTGTCAGCGATGGAGGTAGGGGGGAGAGAGTGTTTGGGGTTTTAGTGCTTGTTGCTCTGGTCTTTCTTTTCCTTTACTTGCTTTTGTTTTTTATTCTTCTTGCTGCTGCTTGAAGTTGCTTGAAGATTATAGAGTTGTCTTGTAGACTTGTTATTTGTAGTTAATCGTAGAGCTTGTTGATCCTCACTCGTAACTCGTTGTCACGAATCAATTCGCGACATTTCCTTTTTGTGAGAAGCCACGAACTATTAGTGGAAAACTCACTGTGTATCGCTCAGTTAACCGTTTCTCTCTCCATTTCGGGGTATACTTTTCAAATCATTCGTCACCGTTTTCGGGGGTGACCGATTTGATGCACGTCACTAAGTGCGCTACTGAGCGATACTATTGTTTCTTTATCGTTCACCTCTGCTTGCCTAAACCGTTAGCCACGCCTTCTGGTAGCTTGTGCATCCTGCCTGTACATTATTTGAATTCAGTCTAGTGGTGGCTTTGACGGAGAGAGGTCCTGTGCTCAGAAGTGAAGAGAGGTCAGCTAGCATCCCAAGCTCCACAGAGTATCAGTTTCTTCAAACTCCCACCCCCTGGGTGATACAAAGCATTCATCGACTGGTATTTCTTTTGTGTATTTCCTAGTTTTAAGAGTTTAGTTAAGGTGTTTTTCCTAGGCGTAAGTATTTAGCTTCTGTGTGAGTGAGCGAGTGCGTCTCATTTAATTGATTTGAATTGTAACGTTAAATTTATTTTTGTGATTAATAAATTTAACAGTTCCTTTCTTGAGCTTAATGTAAATAAACTCTTGTTTCATTTAATCCAAATTAAGCTTATTTTCCATATAGCTCTTAGCTTGCATAAACATTTACTATTCATAACTGGTACTTGTTGTATTAACTTAAAATCCGTTGTGCCAGGAGTTAATGCATCAGCAAGAACCTGATGTTATTATTATTAGTATTAGTTATTTATTGTCAGGGGTGATGTAACTTTCTCCAGAGGCTAACAGTACAGTAATTCAGCAATTGTGAGTAATTAGTCTCTGCTGTGTACTGTTGAGGAAGTTTATAAATTCTCGTTCTCAGAGAATTGTGCTAAGCCAGCGTAAAGTAATCGTTGCTTGATGTAGCAAGACAATCATTGTCTCTGCTCTTCAATATTATTGAATATTATTATCAATTTAAATAATATTTAAGCATTTATATCCCAAAATTACCGTGATATTATAAAAACCCGTGACAATTGGCGACCTCATTCCAGGATATTAACTCCTAGCTCTAAAGCTATTCACGAGATAGTGCTCACTCATTCATATTTAGGTATTTATCATTAAAGTTTATAGGCACAAGCTTACTGGTGTTTACCCTTAATTTAGCAAGTGAATTTTGCTTTATTAATCAATAGAATACTTAACTCGTTTATTTTTGGTAACGCCAGACGATTTTATTCGCTCCTGGGAAGTCGCCGTACCCATTGTGTTTATTATTGAGTCTTCCCAGTCATTTACATTTTTTTTATTTATTCTTTGCCAGTTAACTAGATAAGACTGGTCACCACTAGCTTGTGTCTGTACTCTTTACGTGTGTTTATTAGTATTCGTCGCTAAGCAGTCAGTGCTCAATTTCGGGTTGCTTAATAAATTAGCGCCATGGCTACCGCTGTATTTGTACAGGAAGCCAAAGATATGGGTCTCACAGACCCAGAGAAAATACAGTCACGTTCTCTCACGGTTCAATTACGAGCAAGAACGTGAGAAAGATGCTCGTGAAGAGCGTAGGATTCAGCGCGAATACGAGCGAGAACAGCGTGAGGAACGTGAAAGAGAGCGTGCATATGAACAAGAGCAGCGTGAGAAAGAGCGCGAATACGAGCGGGAACAACGGGAATACGAGCGGGAACAACGAGAACACGAACGTGCCGAGCGAGAAGCACGAGAAAAACATGAACTTGAAGTGCTGAAGCTCAAGCGAGATTCCTTGGCTTCAGACACGTCTGCTGCAGTTGGTCCAAGCTCCACGAGCTTTCTCCCTGCACATGTCCTGGCGACCCCACGCATCAAGCTTCCTTCATACAAGGAAAGCGAGCGAATCGAGCCGTACATAGCTCGTTTTGAGGACATGGCAGACTTATATCAACTGGATGAGGCAGCTAAGCGGCTTCAGTTTCTTAGCCTATTTGAGGGCCCTGCCCTCGATATTCTCCACAGAATTCGTGGAGACAATCTCACATATGAGATGATGAAAGCTGCACTCATTAAGGCGTATGGTCTCACAGTAGATGACGCCAAAGTTCAGTTCATGCGAGCTCGTCTCCAAGACAAGGAGACAGCTGTTCAGTTCCTTGATCGTCTCACAGCTTACTTAAATGAGTGGATGGAGAAAGATGAAACTCCTTCAACGCGTGAGGGGATAATTGACCTTATGCTGCGTACACAGCTAGAGAGGCCGTGGCCTGCTGAGCTCATAGCACAGCTTAAGATCTGCCAGGTGAAAGATGCCAGCCAAATGGCAGAGAAGGCTGACGCATTCTTTACTGCATACGGGTATCAAGCTCGTAAGCAAAACACCTGGAGTAGAAAAGATACTGCCAAGTCTGGGAAGCCGTCTCAGACTGAATCCCAGCACCAAGGCCGTTCTCAGAGTAATGGTCAAGGTCCAAGCAAACCACAGAAGGACCAGGGGCAGAACACTCAGAAACCTGAGTGGAAGCGGTACAACAAGCACCCCAACCAGCAGCAGTTTCCCAAGCATCAGCAGCAATACAAGGACAAGCCACGTAACCCTCAGTCAGGTCAATTAGTGTATCGGAGGCAGGAGGCAAATGCAGCCTTCATTCCACAAGTACCCGGTGGTGCCATCTCTACCAGTACAGGTACTTCCCAACACTTCACAAGTCCCCCTCCGACCATGAACTCTCCTCAGACACCTAGTTCCCAGGGCGCCACGTTTGCTGCATCGGTTGTTCCGCAGTCTCATGAATGACTGGCTGCTACCTCCTCAGACCCTTCCACCAGCAACACTGCCTTTCTTGTTCAGCCAGGGTCTGTGGGAGGTGTTTCTGTAAATGTCCTGAGGGACAATGGTTCCTCAGGTTGCTCTGTTAAGCAGAGTTTAGTTCGGCCTGATGAGTATACAGGTCGACAGATCCAAGTTAGACTTATTGATGGATCAGTGAGATTGTTCCCTGAGGCACGTATCCAGGTGGCGTCTCCATTTTTCACTGGCTTGACAGCTGCAGTTGTCATGCCAGAACCTTTATTTGACCTCATCTTAGGCAACATACCTGGCATCAAAAATAGTTTGCCGTAGATGTTGCTACTCAGACTTCGGCTGCTGCAATAACACGAGCCATGGCCAAGGCTCCAGATCGCGTCACTCCGTTGACCGTCGCAACGCCGCAAGATCTGATTCGTAGTCAAGATGTTGTCCAAGAGCAACAGACTGACTCGACACTTGCCTCAGTGCGCAAGAAGCTGGAGGGTAAAGTGACCAAGTATTCACGGGGAGGACAAGCCAGGTTCCTTCGTAAGCGAGGACGGCTGTACCATGAGTCACAGACACCCCAGGGTGAGGTTCGACTGCAGTTTGTCGTTCCTGCAAAGTATCGCCGAGCAGTGTTTGAATTAGGTCACTGTTCAGTGATGGGGGGTCATATGGGTCAAAAGAAGACCTCTGACCGCATCCATGCTGACTTTTTCTGGCCAGGAATGGGACGGGAAATAACGAGGCTCGTACGTTCTTGTGATGTGTGTCAGCGTACCACTGACCGGGGACGTGTCCGTCCTGCGCCATTGAAGCCAATGCCCATAATCTCTGAACCGTTCGAGAGAGTAGCAGTTGACATAGTTGGGCCAATCTCTCCTAGGGCTAGTGATGGATCAAAGTATATCCTCACTATAGTTGATTTCAGCACACGGTGGCCTGAAGCCGTGGCCCTTAAGAATATAGAGGCCATCACTGTTGCTGAGGCATTAATTGAAGTGTTCTGTCGTGTAGGTATCCCTAAGGAGGTCTTGAGCGACCGGGGTTCGCAGTTCACTTCGGCAATGATGAACGAAACGTTCAGGTTGCTGTCCATCCGAGGCTTACGAACTACGCCGTATCATCCCATGTGTAACGGGTTGTGTGAGAGGTTCAATGGAACTCTCAAGAAGATGTTGAGGCGCATGACCGCTGAACAACCAAAGGAATGGCCGCGGTTCATCGCTCCTCTTCTATTTGCTTATCGATAAGCCCCACAGCATTCATTGAAATTCTCACCCTTTGAACTGGTGTATGGGAGGTCGGTCCGGGGCCCACTTCAAGTCCTTCGTGAGTTATGGGACGATGAAGAACCCGACCTTGAAGTCAAGACCACCTACACCTACGTCCTTGATTTGGCTGACCGCCTCCAGTCGACGTGCGAGTTAGCTAAGGAAGAACTGATCAAGGCGCGTGAAGTTCAAAAGGCTTATTATGATAAGAAGGCAAAGCTTCGGAAGTTTAGTCCAGGCGATAAATGCTTGGTATTACTCCCCACTGCCCAGAACAAGTTGTTGGCACAGTGGAAGGGTCCATTCGATGTAATAGAGCGCATTTCAGACCTCAACTACATAATACAGATGGGGAATCTTCGTAAAAGGTTCCACATTAACATGTTGAAGGCTTATCATGAGTCAGACCCCGAGGAGACTGGCCTACGAGTAGCTGATGATAGTGACCAGCCACTGGAAGAAACCGGGGCAGCTGCGGTGATCCCAGCTGATGACTATGATGACGAGCCCTTAACCGCTCAGTCCCATCAGGAAGAGACTGTCGGAGATGTTTCACTTAACCCTGACTTAGCAGTAGGGGACCAGAATGCCTTATGGTCACTGCTCTGTCAGTATGCTGATGTCTTCTCAGACCAACCTAGACTTGCAAAGGTTGCGTGTCATAAAATTGAGTTGACCAGCAATGTTCCTATAAAGGTTAAGCCATATCCGATTCCCATGCGACTACAGGGTGCAGTAGATAAGGAAATTGCTGACATGGAGACTGCAGGCATTATTGAAAAGTCCTCATCTTACTGTAGTCCGATGGTAGTAGTCCGCAAGAAAGATGGTGGAGTCAGGATTTGTGGCGACTATAGAAGGCTCAATGCAATCACCAAAGTGGATGCTGAGCCAATGGGTGACCATATTGCCATCTTCTCTAAGCTGGCAGGGTCACGATATTTCACGAAGCTCGACCTAGCGAAGGGATTTTTCCAGATTCCCCTTCATCCTGAGAGTCGTCAGTTCACTGCTTTTGCTACTCCTAGGGGGTTGTACCAGTATAAAGTCCTCCCATTTGGACTTATCAATTCCCCAGCAGTATTCAATCGTGCCATGAGACAAGTGCTCCATGGTATTGTAGGAGTAGAGATGTTCGTTGACGATGTCCTCGTTCATTCCGCCACATTGGAGGAGCACCTCAGACTCTTGGAAATTGTCTTCAGTAGACTCCAGAGTTTCAACATGACTGTGAAGCCTAGCAAATGCAAGATTGCTCACGGTGAGGTGGAGTTCCTCGGTCATATTGTTGGCAACAATCACTGCAGGTGTCAGGGTGACAAGATCAGGAAGGTTAAAGAAGCCCCGAGACCCGTGACCAAGAAACAGGTTAGGGCATTTCTTGGTCTAGTGGGGTATTATAGGAGTTTTATCCCCAACTTTGCTCTCATTGCCCAACCGTTGTACGAAGTGCTACGGAAATATGCTCCAAACACCATTGAATGGGGAGAAGCGCAAGAGAGATCTTTTGCCACCCTCAAGAATATGTTGTGCAAGGAGCCTATCTTGCAGTTGCCTGATTCCAGCAAACCTTTCATACTGCGCACTGATGCTTCACAAGATGGAGTAGGTGCCGTATTGATGCAGGGATCGGAAGGTGGAATCTTCCCAGTGGCATACCACAGCCGTAGGCTAAAACCCGCCGAGAGGAATTATAGTACTGTTGAGAAGGAACTCTTGGCTGTGGTTGATGGTGTTAAAAAATATTATTATTATTTATTTGGGGCATCATTTGTTCTGGAAACTGACCATATGCCACTCACTAGTCTTAGCACGACCAAGACGGCTAATGCAAGATTGACACGCTGGACACTGTATCTACAGCAGTTTAACCTTGTTGTGAGATACATCAAGGGAAGTGATAACGTAGGTGCAGACCTGATGTCTCGCCTACTAACTGCTGACTAACATGGGCAGTTGTATGCTGGGTTCCGTGATAGGCATCCTCAGAGATTTGAGTAATCCAAGGACTAGCCTGGTTCCCAGTCAAAAGTGTAGACCTGACGTCTCACTTGTTGGCCCCACAGGACACAGTATGTCCAGGGGCCTGTACATACACGTGTACTGTAGGTTAAGGGGGAAGAGAGAACTCCGCAGAGGTGACTTGAGGCTATGGAAGACCCAAGTTTGCACAAGGATTCTCAGCCCCCGATACTAATATAAGTATTGTAGGTTAAGGGGGAAGTTCGAGAGAGAACTCCGCAGAGGCGACTTGAGGCTATGGAAGACCCAAGTTTGCACAAGGATTCTCAGCTCCCCGATACTAATATAAGTATTGTAGGTTAAGGGGGAAGTTCGAGAGAGAACTCCGCAGAGGCGACTTGAGGCTATGGAAGACCCAAGTTTGCACAAGGATTCTCAGCTTTCCGGTACTAATAGAAGTACTGTAGGTTAAGGGGGAAGTTCGAGAGAGAACTCCGCAGAGGCGACTTGAGGCTATGGAAGACCCAAGTTTGCACAAGGATTCTCAGCTTCCCGATACTAATATAAGTATTGTAGGTTAAGGGGGAAGTTCGAGAGAGAACTCCCCAGAGGCGACTTGAGGCTATGGAAGACCCAAGTTTGCACAAGGATTCTCAGCTTCCCGGTACTAATATAAGTATTGTATTGTAGGTTAAGGGGGAAGTTCGAGAGAGAACTCCGCAGAGGCGACTTGAGGCTATGGAAGACCCAAGTTTGCACAAGGATTCTCAGCTCCCCGATACTAATATAAGTACTGTAGGTTAAGGGGGAAGTGAGAACTCTGCAGAGGCGACTTGAGGCTATGGAAGACCCAAGTTTGCACAAGGTTTCTCAGCTCTCCGATATTAATATAAGTACTGTAGGTTGAGGCACAGGTTGAGGACCCGTGTGCAGTTCGAGGCTATGGAAGACCCGAGTTTGCACAGGGATTCTCAACTGGCCGACCATAATCGTGTGCTAAAATTAATGGCGACCTCGAGTGTACTTTTCATAGCATGTACTGACTGCTAGCCAGAGAGAGTAATTGTAACATAATAAGAATTTTGTCTCATTGACACTTTTGATGCTCCACCTTAATTGGTTTTGCAGGTTCAGCAATGGGTGTAGCAGTTTTGCTGTGCAGACCAGCTGATCATCTGCCGCACGCTGCTGCCTCTTCTCCTCTGCCTTCGTTGTCGCCATATTATTTACTGTGTCATTTTACACGTAGGTACAGTTACACTACAACTGTCACACCTACACCGTGTATTACATACACCACGCTACACAACAATTAGTTGTCAGTGTAAATGTAGCGAATTTTCGCTCAGTTTGACCTGAGTACAGGATTTTCACCGTCGTCACGGAGTTTTTCCCTCAAGCTTGCTTCTATTAACGTAAATACGAGGTTTTTTCACTCACTGGCGACTGCGATTTTCTCCTGTAGCAGTATAGCACACACACCACAGTGTGAATCTGGTGTGACTGAGTTAGGATTTATATGTATGTATACTGAAATCATTCTTCTGAAGGAAGAAAGATTTAATTTTCATGGGGCATAATGTCACGAATCAATTCGCGACATTTCCTTTTTGTGAGAAGCCACGAACTATTAGTGGAAAACTCACTGTGTATCGCTCAGTTAACCGTTTCTCTCTCCATTTCGGGGTATACTTTTCAAATCATTCGTCACCGTTTTCGGGGGTGACCGATTTGATGCACGTCACTAAGTGCGCTACTGAGCGATACTATTGTTTCTTTATCGTTCACCTCTGCTTGCCTAAACCGTTAGCCACGCCTTCTGGTAGCTTGTGCATCCTGCCTGTACATTATTTGAATTCAGTCTAGTGGTGGCTTTGACGGAGAGAGGTCCTGTGCTCAGAAGTGAAGAGAGGTCAGCTAGCATCCCAAGCTCCACAGAGTATCAGTTTCTTCAAACTCCCATCCCCTGGGTGATACAAAGCATTCATCGACTGGTATTTCTTTTGTGTATTTCCTAGTTTTAAGAGTTTAGTTAAGGTGTTTTTCCTAGGCGTAAGTATTTAGCTTCTGTGTGAGTGAGCGAGTGCGTCTCATTTAATTGATTTGAATTGTAACGTTAAATTTATTTTTGTGATTAATAAATTTAACAGTTCCTTTCTTGAGCTTAATGTAAGTAAACTCTTGTTTCATTTAATCCAAATTAAGCTTATTTTCCATATAGCTCTTAGCTTGCATAAACATTTACTATTCATAACTGGTACTTAGACCAGTCTTGTTGTATTAACTTAAAATCCGTTGTGCCAGGAGTTAATGCATCAGCAAGAACCTGATGTTATTATTATTAGTATTAGTTATTTATTGTCAGGGGTGATGTAACTTTCTCCAGAGGCTAACAGTACAGTAATTCAGCAATTGTGAGTAATTAGTCTCTGCTGTGTACTGTTGAGGAAGTTTATAAATTCTCGTTCTCAGAGAATTGTGCTAAGCCAGCGTAAAGTAATCGTTGCTTGATGTAGCAAGACAATCATTGTCTCTGCTCTTCAATATTATTGAATATTATTATCAATTTAAATAATATTTAAGCATTTATATCAAAATTACCGTGATATTATAAAAACCCGTGACACTCGTCATTGCTACTGTATGCTCATAGACTCGTAGACTCGTTCTTATTGTATACCCGCATGCTGGATCATAGAACTGTAGTAATTTAGAAGCAGCTGTAGAACTGGAGCTGGCAGCTTCGTCTGCTTTTGTAGAAATGATGTTTCGTAGATGTAGAGTCGATCGTTACTCCCACCACTTAATGTTAAAGCTTAGTAGCCAACATTTATATGTATGTAACTCTTAATTCTTGTAATAGGTGAGTCTTGAGTTTTGGTTAAAGTTATTTTGGTAACTGAAGAGCAGGAGGAGTTAAAGATGAATACAGGGAGGTGATCTTGATCTATTATCTTCAGAGAAATTCTAAGTTGAGCAGCGTATGTATTATACAGAGACTTAATATACTAAGTAGGTCTAGTTGGACCCCTTTTCTTATTCTCTTTCTCCACTACCTGCCGATTCTATGGCCAGTCTCCTTCTGAGCTCAAAATTCCTACATTCTCGTGTAACAGGGGTCGTGTCACGTGTGCTCTACTGTCGTTGAAGCTTCTAGAATACTGTATGTTTGTGTGTATGTACTGCTTCCGGTGTATGATCAACATTCCTTCACTTAAAGAGTTACAAGCTAATATCCCGTTCCCACACCTTGTCTGGTGCTCTGTCTGTCTATCTATTTATCTATCCATCATGCTTTCTGTTATTATTTGTATTTATAATATGGAGTCCTGACAAAGGAAAACACCAGAAAAAGAGGATTTGATGATCCATCCATACTAAATCTTATATTTACCAGGCAAGAAAACGAAACTTACAGTATAATATATCACCCCCCATTCGGCAAAAGCGACCATGTAGTATTAGATTGTGCCTTCTGGATTGCAGTTGATGTTACCAACAATGAGAGTTACAAAAAGAGTCTAAATTACAAAAAAAGGCAATTATCATGACCTGAAGAAGTACATCTTAGAAGTAGATTGGGAAAAAGAATTTAGAGGACAAGATTTAAATATTATGTATAGAAAATTCTGTGATCTTTATGAAACAGGAGTCCAAAATTACATCCCACAGCTCAAAGCAACAGAAATGAAAATAAAGAAATGGTTTAATACGGAGTGTAAAAAAGCAAAAGAAAAAAGAGACTTGCTGTGGAACAGATACAGAAGACACAATAGTGAGAGGGCATATAACAACTATAAACAGGCAAGGAACGATTATACAAAGATAAGGAGGGAGGATCGGAGACAGTTTGAGGAGGACATTGTAAATAAAAGCAGTGATCAACATAAGCTTTTTTACAATTTTATCCGAAGTAAAACCAAAGTTAAAGATAAAATGCAGTCCATTACGGATGAGGGGATCATTTATGCACAAGAAAAAGATAATTGTCAAGCACTAAATAAAACTTTCAATCAGTTTTTACAAAAGAAAGAAATTTTGAGAGAGATGATATGGAATATGCATGCCCACACCTATTATCAGTTATACAAATATCAGAAAAAGAAGTACAGGAAGAGTTACGTAAATTGGACAAAGGAAAAGCAAATGGTCTTGACGGAATGTCAGGTTGGGTGTTACATAAATGTGCAGAAGAGCTAAGCAGATCATTGTATTTAATATTTAAGGAATCAGTGGGTCAAGGTAAACTACCTGACATTTGGAAGAAAGCAAAGATTATTCCCCTATTCAAGAAAGGGAATAGACAGGATCCACTCAAGTACCGAACAGTATCACTGACCAGTGTTGTAAGTAAGATACTAGAAAAGCTGATAAGGGAAGTGTGGGTAAAACATCTAGAAAAACACGGTGTGATAACAGAGAGGCAGTTCGGTTTTAGGAAGGGAAAATCATGTGTTACTAATCTGTTAAGCTACTATGATAGAGTTACAGAAACATTACAGAAAAGAGAAGGATTGGTGGACAGTATCCATTTTGATTTTAAGAAAACATTTGACAGAGTACTGCACCAAAGACTTTTATGGAAACTGTACCATCAAGCAGGTATCCAAGGCAATCTCTACTGTTGGGTGCAGGATTTTCTCAGAAAGAGGGAAATGAGAACAATATTAAATGGGAAATTACTCATCATGGAGGGAAGTGACTAGCAGAGTGCCACTGGGCTCAGTGCTGGCACCAGTTATGTTCTTAATATATATCTATATCTATATATCTATCTATCTATCTATTTATCTATCTATCTATATATATATATATATATATATATATATATATATATATATATATATATATATATATATATATATATATATATATATAAATGACATAGTAACACTGGAAATGGAAGCTATCTAAATATGTTTCCGGATGATGCATAAATTCAATGGAGAATTACTAACATAGATTCTTGCAAAGAGCTGCAAGAGGAATTGAACAAGCTTTATGAATGGAGCAATAAATGGCAAATGGAATTTCATGTGGGTAAGTGTCATGTAATTGAATTTGGTAAAAGTGAGAAAAGACCTGATTGGGATTATATGTTAGGAAGATCAACTCTACACATATCAGAAAGGAAGAAGGACCTAGGAGTAATTATCAATAACAGACTATCTCCAGATGTTCACATCAGTGAGAAGCTACGTAACATGTATGCATTGCTTGCTAATATGAGAACAGCATTCACATATATAAATGAAGATATGCTGAGGACGATAATAACATCATTCATCAGACCAACCTTGGAGTATGCATCAGTAGTCTGGAATCCTCATCTCAAAAAACACATAGATAAGATTGAAAAAGTACAAAGGGCAGCCACAAGATGGGTACCAAGCTTAAGGGATCTAAGTTATGGAGAAAGACTGGAAAGATTGAATCTACCAACGCTGCAGGAGAGAAGGACATAAATGAATACATATCATATGGGGAAGCATCAGCAAGAGGACATAGCAAAAAACTGCATAAAAAGAGAGGTGATAAAGACTTAAGGAAATTCAGTTTCTCAAATAGGGCAATGGATCAGTGGAATGCACTACCGAATGAAGTAGTATGTGCCAAAACTGTTCATAAATTCAAGGATATGTATGATAAAAATGGTTTAATAAACGGGACAGTACGAGCTTGACTTATTCCTGTAAAGATACAATTAGGTAAGAACACACACACACACACACATACAATATATATATATATATATATATATATATATATATATATATATATATATATATATATATATATATATATATATATATATATATATATATATATATATATTCTTTAATTGTTTCCTTGTTTCTCCCAGTCCGAAACAACAGAACATGTCACTATCCAGATACACTCATGTTTGGTCCCGGTTTAGCTGGAGGGAGGACCAGCCTTTACCTGCAGGAATATCTCTCAAGCTTTTGTCTGGTGTTAGTGTTAGTCAAGATCCACGTGCAACAGAAAAAAAGCTCAACAATTTTTCTGGTTTTACCTCGTACTTTTATCTAAGGCAATGAAATAACATTTGTAATTCACCTGCTGTTGCGATTTGGCTTAGTTTTATACGATCGACTTGTTTTAGCCAACACAGAATGCCAAAGTATGTTTGTAAGAACGAAAGAGCTATTTAAGAAATAAAGCACAGTTCCAGATCCAGTAAGGATCTGTCTAACTTCATCTATACATCCAACTAAATCTCAGCCAATCAGTCAATCAACCAATCTACTTATCTGTTTGTCTATCTCATCTCTAATCGATCACCATTTGTATCTGTATACATATCTGTCTGTATATCTAGCGACATATGTGTATAGGTTTCCATTCGTCTATCTGTATGACTGTCAGTCTGTCTGACATCTCTTATCGTTCTGCATGTCTGTGTTTTTATGTATGTATGCATGTAACGTCATATCTGTCTATTTTTATCCACTTATATCTCGGCCTGTCTTTATCCAGTGTTGCATCAGTTCATGTGTCTCCATTTGTTAGTTCTTTCTGTCAGTCTGTCTCCCTGGCTATAGATCTGCTTTCCTGTCACAATGACTTTCTATCGATATGCCTATCTGTTTATCTCTTTATTAATCTGTTTATCTATATAAATATCTGTTTTCAATCGCTTGAACAAAAGAAAAAAATCTTAGTTGGGCTTCAGTCCCCTCTCTCTCTCTCTCTCTCTCTCTCTCTCTCTCTCACGCCACTGGATGCCATTTTCCCTCATACCCCACTTTAACTCATCCTCACGGATTCAGACAATGATAGTTTCACGTGGTGGCAATGATGTGACCGTGCGGTGGAGCTGCCCGGTTATACAAACATCTTTCATTTCCTTCCCTATACCCCGAATGAAGGTTGACAGACTGTGGAAGAGGGACAACTTCGGCTTGCAGTCTGTTAGGTTCACGTACAGATCAGCCTGGGATTCAAGTACAACTACTATTTTATCCTTCTTAGTGCGTGTCCACACGTGTACTCGAACATATGTTGGCAACATAGCTGGCAACATATTCGGGAACATGTTTGCGCAGTATTTGACTCCTTTCTTTCTTTACCCCTGCACAATTGTTGACTCTATACAGGGGTTTTATCCGCCCTTGTGTGGAGTACAACTCTCATGTGTGGGGAGGCTCCCCACATACAGCTGTTCTCAATAGAGTGGAGTCAAAAGCTTTTCGTCTCATTAACTCTCCTCCTCTTACTGACTCCCTTCAACCTCTGTCTCTTCGCCGCACTGTTGCATCTTTATCTCTTTTCTATTGCTACTTTAATGGTCACTGCTCCTCTGAACTGTCTGCATGCATTTCTGCATCTCTACAATGGCCGCATAGCACCTGTCTAGCAGCAAACTCTCATCCCTTTTCTGTCCAACTATCTAATGCAAGAGTTAACCGTTACTTCCAGTCCTTCATTTATGCAACAGGTCAACTCTGTAACTGTATCCCTCTGTCTGTATTTCCTGCTGCCTATGATCTCCAGTCTTTCAAGCGCAGTGTGTCCAGGCATCTCGAAATGATCGGATCTTGAGTTTGGCTCTCTATTGTATTTTGTTTTTCTCTTGGAGGGAACTGTTATTGCGGGCTCATGGCCTTTGGTTCCTTCTTCCTCGCATTAAAAAAAAAAAAGAAGTATGCAAAAACGTTTCAGTGCAGCTTCGAACACTAGCAGCAGAGGTGATGGGATAAGTGTGTCCATACGAGGCAGCTGAGACTTCATCATGTTGTTGCCAGCATCTTTGCAGCGTGTTCTTTGCTGTGTTGCTTACATGTTGCCAACACTTGTTTGAGCACATGTGTGGATGCGCACTTATATTCTCTAATCCCTTTATGTCACCACCATCACTTCTCCTTTTATTAATCTTCTCATGGGGAGCTGGAGAGGGACACCTCCACTTAGTGGCAGCGAAATGATCATGAGGTGGTGCTGCGCGGTTACACACAAGTCCTTCAGCTCTCTCTCCATCCACCTAAAGAAGGACGGTGACCTGCTGAAGAAAGGCAACTTCAGCCTGTAATCTCGTCTAGATGAGCTTGGGTTGCAACTATTACTACTTAGTCGTAATTGTAGTAGTAGCAGTAGTAGTAATAATAGTAATAGTAGTAGGATGAAGACCACCATAGATGAGGGCATGAGAGAGGGCATCATCCAGGTATTCTACATCCCTTGAACTGTAGTGACACAAACAACAAGGAAGCAGAGCAGCCTTTCAGGTCTGTGTGAGAAGGTCATCTCACATACTGGATGGGTTATAAATCCAGAGAAAATGCAGTAACTTGGATGAACACAACATACAATGAAATTGTTGGATAGTCGTCAAGTAACCTTTTGAATCTCGCAAATGCAGTGTTACAATTTACATGATCAAAGATATTACTCGCCTAATGGCAAATTACAATTATAACTAACCCATTGCCTCATTCTCACTTGAGGTCCTTGCACTGATACCACATCTCTCCCTTACCAAGACCCGCCCAAGAGCAAACATTGCAGAAAACATTAAGGCCATTGAAAGGCAGGTTGTAACATGGAAAAGAGGTGAAATTGACAACCTACTTGAGGAAGCAAGGGCCTTGCAGATGAGTATAAGCAACCCAGGCAGAAGAAACAGAACACCAACGACGTGGCCAGGATTTTGGGAAGCAAGGTGAGACGGGAAGGTCTCAATGGCGAGAAGATCCCTGTCAGCTGAATCACCAAATGGAGTACTTGAATTGACAGAAAAAACATTGCAACAACTAAAGGAAAATAATCCGACTGCACGACTATGGTCTTTCCAATTTATCCAGATCGTTTGGGCGTTGTCCCTCACGGGACTTCCCCTACGTGCGACGTTGCCACAGTTTCTACTGGGCCAATTATAGGATTAGAGACAAGGGTTAACCCTCACTCCCAGCTCTCTCTCTCTCTCTCTCTCTCTCTCTCTCTCTCTCTCTGCATATAAAATCAACATTTTATGGAGATTGGTTTCTATAAAAAGTCTATACGGTTTTATGAATTATTTGAATTTGAGGAAAAGCCTCCTGACTTCGTCTGTTTATCTGTCTGTCTGTCTGTCTCTCTCTCTGCATATAAAATCTACAGTTTATGGTGATTTATTTCTATAAAAAGTCTATACGGTTTTATGAAATATTATAGTTTGTTCTGGTGACTTATGTGTAATGCAGACTTGATTGAAGGAAGACCAAATTCGTCTGACTGTTACTTCACTCACGTTGGTGGCCTTTGCTGTTCGAGCAACAGCTTTTGAGGGATCAATTATAGGTCCCCCGTTTGCCTTCTCTTCTAAAAAATACTTATTTATGCTGTAAATAAGTTCTTTTTCTTGACTGTGGAGCAGACGAGGGCGAGTAGTAGGGGGAGAAGCTTATCTTTTAATGGCGGTCAGAGAAAGCGACCTGTGGATTGACACCTGACCTACCCTCATTGATTCACCTACATGCGCGAAAACGTTGGAAAGCAACGTTGCCAAGTGATGAGGTATTTATAAAAAGTCGTTGTTATTATTAAAAACAATAGGCATTTTCTAACACTATATAGTCATATTAGAGAATTATATATATATATATATATATATATATATATATATATATATATATATATATATATATATATATATATATATATATATATATATTGTTACGGAACAGAGAGAGATAATGAACACTTCAAGTGAGAATACTAAAATCAGTACTGTCCCGCAAATTTCCAGGTTCAAAACAAAAGACTTAGGTAAAATTACAAGTTAAAGTTTAATGCTCAAACTAACAACCAAACATTCAGGACTCATAAGGATAATGTAATGGCAAAACAGGTTACATATATGGTTAACTGCAATAGCCTCTATTAACATGAATTTAGCAAGAGCCAATTTATCTAAGTCAGCCCTGATAAATGAGAAAACCGGATAATGCTCAGTTAAAGCAAGATATATTATTACAGATACAAAATATTATTAATAATGGCTGACATTAAAAACTGTACATGAATAAAAAAAACTTCACCAGACCCACGAACCAACGCCCCAGGCCATACAGTACAAGAAAAATGGTAACAACACTTATACTCAAATTATACAGTAGCTAGATGGCTGGAGACTTCCTGAGCACTCACAAAAATACACTATACAGGGGAGGACAGAGATGTGAACAAAATGAGGAGTAGATCTAAGTGGCAATTAATGCAGAGACTGAGCTCATTATATAGGGGCCGGCAGAGCTTGATACAACTTGTAAGAAGGACGCGCAAATGAAGCACAGAGGACGAAGAGTTGACACTCCTGCTCTGAACAACAGAAAGAACGACTTACTCTACTATAAGGGGGAGAAGGGGGGAGTGAGGTAGAACACGCAAGCCTGGTCAATATGGAAGCCACGAGGCGAATCGTGATCACACATGCAGCATACTGTACGTTAAAATTATACAAAGGATGATGAAATCATAGGCTATGTAACACCTCCCCACAAAGAAAAAGAAATTTAAAAAAGGATATTTCTTATTACTCTAAAACAATCTGTGTAAAGTCTAGATAAGCAATCTGCAATAACATTTTCTTTCCCCTTGACATGTTGTATGTCTAATCAATACTCATGAAGAAGTAGACTCCATCTTGTCAATCTCTGATTTTTATCTTTAAACTTACTAAGGAATTTCAGTGGGTTATGATCGGTATAAATGACTATGGGGTCAAAACCAGAACACAAATAAAATGAAAAATGCTCTAAACCCAAAATCAAGGCCAAAAGCTCTTTCTCAATAGTGGAGTAGTTCTTTTGAGGTGGAGTGAACTTCTTACTGTAATAAGATACAGGGTGGTCAATACCCTGATCATCCTCTTGCAGCAAAACAACCCCAGCTCCTGTATCACTTGCGTCAACAGCCATCTTAAAAGGCTTAGCAATTTTTTGGAGTAGCGAGCACTGGCTGACTTAATAGGATAGCTTTAAGTTTACTGAAAGAGGATTCACAGTTATCTGTCCAGACAAATTTAACTCCCTTTTTCAGTAGGTCTGTAAGTGGTGATACAAGAATTGAAAAGTTAAGAACAAATCTCCTGCAATAACCTACCATTCCCAAAAATCTTTGTAGCTCTTTCCTACTTTTAGGTCTGGGAAGATCACTTATAACCTGAACCTTAGCTCCTGGTGGTGCAACGTGTCCATCAACAATTACGTACCCAAGGTACTGAACTTTAGCTTGACCAAACTCACACTTTGATAAATTAGCTACAAGATTAGCCTGAACCAAACGCTCAAGAAATTTACTGACATGGCATAGGTGATCTTTCCAGTTGTCACTGAAGATTAATACATCATCAATATAAACAACACACCCTGCCAAACCCTCTGTTACAACATTCATAAGCTTCTGAAAAGTGGCTGGTGCATTCTTCATACCATATGGCATTACAGAACATGCAAAAGTCTTTTCTAGTGTTACAAAACATGAGATCTCCCTAGCACGTTCAGTCATAGGTACTTGCCAGTATCCCTCTAACAAATCAAACTTACTTATGTACCTAGCCTTTCCGATCTTGTCTATGCAATCTTCCACGCGAGGGAGAGGGTAAGTGTCTGTTTTGGTTATCTGATTAACACCTCTGTAGTCGATGCAAAGCCGCTGTGACCCACCTGGCTTAGGGACTGGAGTGACAGGAGAACTCCACTCGCTCTGACAGGGCTCAATCATCTTGTGGTCCAACAGGTAGCCAAGCTCCTTCTGGATGAGAGGAACTTTCACTGGGTTCACACGGTAAGGAGGCAGTTTAATTGGCTTTACGTCTCCAACATCGACATCATGCATCAACACAGTGGTTCTTCCTGGAGTGGCACGGAACACTTGCGGGTACTCCTGCAGTAATGCCGAAAACTCCTGCCTTTCCTCGGGATCTAGATGAGAAAGCTTAGTCTGGAGATCATTCATGATATCAGGATTCTTCCCCAAACTATCACTCAGGCTCATACTGCATGGGAGAACTGCACTTGCAGACTCGGGTGGAACAGCTACAGTGCAGACTGGGTTATTTTCGTCCCGCCTGTGATATAACTTTAGCATGTTGATGTGACAAAGTTGCTTGTTCTTTCTACGATCTGGTGTGGCGATGGCATAGTTGACATCACTGAGTTTCTTCTCCACGAAATAAGGACCATTAAACTTGGCTTGAAGAGGTTGACCATGCACCGGTAGCAGAATCAAAACCTGATCTCCTGGCTGAAAGTGGCGTAACCTGGACTTCTTATCATACCAAGTCTTCATCTTCTCCTGAGCAGCTCCTAAATTCTCTCTCGCCAGCTGTAAAGCAGTGGACAGCCGTTCTTTGAACTTCATCACATACTCCAGCAGGTTGATGTCATCTTCCTCTGACAGCCAGCATTCCTTGAGTAGCTTAAGGGGTCCTCTTACTTCATGGCCAAACAGTAGTTCAAAGGGTGAGAAGCCCAGTGATTCATTTGGAGATTCTTTTGCGGCAAATACAACGAATGGAAGACCTTTATCCCAGTATTTCTGATGTTCCAAACAGTATTTCCTGAGCATCGATTTGAGTGTTTGACGATATCTCTCCAACGCTCCTTGGGTCTGGGGATGGTAAGCTGAAGATGTGATCTGGGTGATGCCCAACTCTTTCAGAGACTGCTTGAAAACATTTGACATGAAATTACTTCCCCGGTCTGACTGTACCTCCTTGGGCAGACCAAACTTGGTGAAGAACCCCAGCATTTCCTTAACCACGTTCTTTGCTGAGATATTTCTAAGTGGAATGGCTTCAGGATAACGAGTAGCCATATCAATCAGGGTCAACACATAAGAAAATCCTGAAGAAGTCTGAGGAAGAGGGCCCACAATATCCACCAACACACGGGTGAAAGGCGCCCCAAAAGGAGGAATGGGAACTTGAGGTGCAACCTTTTCGGTCTGATTACACTTCCCCACAACTTGACAGGTGTGACAAGACTTACAATACCAGGAAACATCTCTAAATATACCTGGCCAGTAGAAGTGTTTCAAAATGCGTGCCACAGTCTTCCTCACTCCAAGGTGTCCTGCCAAACTGGAATCATGAGCCACTCTAATGATATCCTGCCTACAAACACGAGGGATGACAACTTGATGTACAACCTCCCATTCACAGTCGGCTGATGCTGTTGAGGGTCTCCACTTTCTCATAAGTACTCCTGACTTTATATAATAAATGTAGAAGCACCAGCTGACTCTTCTTCACTGCAAGCAGAGTTAGCTAGACCTTTCAACTCAGGGTCAGCAACCTGCAACTCAACCAACTCTTGACGAGACAAATTATCAACACTACGGGGTACTGCCTCATCTGGTGAGTGGTCCAAATTAGCAAGAAAAGTGTCAGCTAGGATAACATCATCATCATCATTATCCTCTAAGTCACCAGTAACCTTAGACTTAGCCCTAGTGACAGCACATGCAGAGAACACATCAGGGATATCACAATCCTGGGTCGCAGCACTGGTTCACTAGACAACTGAGGAGCTGGACACACTTGACTTCCACCAATATCATTTCCAAGTAAGAAATTTACACCTGACATTGGGATTGTCTCAACCAACCCAACCATAACGGAACCATTAACAAAACCAGACTCTAAATTCACTCTGCACAGAGGCACAGAGAAGTAATTATTCCCTACACCTTGTAAGATTACAGTTTCATCAGAGGAATTAACATTAGAGCCTAGAACACTGGTCAGCATAAGGGATTGGCAAGCACCTGTATCACGATATATTTTAACTGATTTCCTGTCATTACTCTCCAGAGGACTGACAAAACCATCAGACAGGAAATTAGCACATGAACTCTTGAGAGTGTCACCCACGTTACTGCTCAAAAGAGGAGCTTCATCATGAGAATTTAATTTACTCCTCAAAGCAGGTTCAGTTAACTCGGTTAAAGAATTCTGGGAACTCTCAAGGGTGGACACTAGACCAATTGACTGAATATTTAAAGACTCCTTTTTGTTCACATCACGCTGTCTCCTGAAACATTTCTCCGTAGTATGACCAAGTTTACTACAATAAGTACATTTACTTTTCTGAAGTCTAGAGGTGAAACTGGTATTTACTTCCTGAGAAACATCATCTTTATTCTCTTTCCTGTTACCTGTACTCCGAGTAGAGGCAACATACTTACTCTCAGCTTTCCTTTTTTCTTTAGAATATCTCTTGTGAGTGAGAACATATTCATCAGCTAAAACTGCAGCATCAGACAAATTATCTATTCTTTTCTCATCAAGATATAGGCTTACATCTTTATTAATACACCTTTTGAAGTCCTCCAGCAAAATCATCTGCTTAAATTTATCAAAATCAGAATTTACATTCTTAGAATTTAACCACTGCTCTAACAGATCTTCTTTGATTTTTGCATACTCAACATGGGATTGCTTATCTTGCTTATAAGTTGTCCTAAATTTTACTCTACAGGCTTCAGGAACAAGCTCATAGGCCTTAAGAATCAAGCTCTTAACTACATCATAATTATCAGATTGATCCTGAGGCAAAGATGCATAAGTTACTTGAGCTTTACTGGTGAGAACACTCTGTAGGAGTACTGGCCAATACTTTTTGGGCCAATTAAAACCTGTAGCTATCCTCTCAAACAACTGAAAATACTTTGTTAAATCAGATTCATTAAAAGGAGGGACAAGTTTAACATTTTTAGCCACATCAAAATCATCAGAGCTAGATGACCCAGTTCCACTTTGTTTCATGCGAAACTCATGGTCTGCCTGAATCCTAGCAATTTCAACTTGTGCCTGTGCCTCCTGAATACGAGCCTGAGACTCAGCCTCCTTAGCACGAGCCTCCTGCAGGGCTAGGTGTAACTTAGCTCTTTCAATCTGCGTTTGCTCATCTGGAGGAGTTACATTAAACAAGCTTTTATTAATCATGTCAACAATTTCATCTTTAGACTGATGAGAGCGAACAGCAATTCCCAATTGTTGAGCAACAAGCCTAAGTTCATTCTTTGTTCTGTTTTCTACATCACACACTGTTTGCACATTTGACAACAAATCTGTGGCTTCATCAAGAGTAGTAATAGTAGACATCATGAATAAATCACAGTCACAAAATATCAAGCAATATCCTTATGATAATATCCTGAATTTATGATAATATTCTGAATATCCTGATAAGAGGTCGCCAAATTTATGTTACGGAACAGAGAGAGATAATGAACACATCAAGTGAGAATACTAAAATCACTACTGTCCCGCAAAGTTCCAGGTTCAGAACAAAAGAATTAGGTAAAATTTCAAGTTAAAGTTTAATGCTCAAACTAACAACTAAACATTCAGGACTCATAAAGATAATGTAATGGCAAAACAGGTTACATATATGGTTAACTGCAATAGCCTCTATTAACACGAATTTAGCAAGAACAAATTTATCTAAGTCAGCCCTGATAAAATGAGAAAACCGGATAATGCTCAGTTAAAGCAAGATATATTATTACAGATACAAAATATTATTAATAATGGCTGACATTAAAAACTCTACATGAATCACAAAAAACCTTACCAGGCCCACGAACCAACGCCCCAGGCCACACAGTACAAGAAAAATGGTAACAACACTTATACTCAAATTATACAGCAGCTAGATGGCTGGAGACTTCCTGAGCACTCACAAAAATAATAATACACTATACAGGGGAGGACAGAGATGTGAACAAAATGAGGAGTAGATCTAAGTGGCAATTAATGCAGAGACTGAGCTCATTATATAGGGGCTGGCAGAGCTTGATACAACTTGTAAGAAGGACTCGCAAATGAAGCACAGAGGACGAAGAGTTGACACTCCTGCTCTGAACAACAGAAAGAACGACTTACTCTACTCTAAGGGGGAGAAGGGGGGAGTGAGGTAGAACACACAAGCCTGGTCACTATGGAAGCCACGAGGCGAATCGTGATCACACATGCAGCATACTGTACGTTAGAATTATACAAAGGATGATGAAATCAAAGGCTATGTAACAATATATATATATATACTGTAAATAAATTTAATTTAGAATTAGTAAGTAGCTGACATGAGACAGAGAGGTGTGTTTTGGTACAGATTCGGCAGCGTCGCTCGAAGGGGAACTCCTGTGAGGGAAAACGCCCAAACGATCTGGATAAATTGGAAGGACCATAGCAGTGCCCAGTCAAAGCTTGACAAGAACTACACTCCAGCCAATCCTATCACATATGACAGGATAACTGGAGATATGGTGTGGAGGAAGACAATGCACACACTTGGGGGGGGGCAGGACTGTCAGGCCTGGATGCAAAATCTTGGCGAGTAATCCTCAGTAGCATCAAGATTGGGGAGGCAACAAACCTGTGTAACACCATTTCCTCACTGGCGAGGAAGCTGACTTCAAGTCAGCGCAACAATACTGAAGCACTGATGGCTTGGAGACTAAACCCACTTGATAAGAATCAACCCATCGGGGTGAGTGAATTCTTCAGCAATTATACCTGTTGTCGTATATCTCATGCACAAAAAATTGTATTATGGAGGAAAGATGAAATGTGTAATTACTTGAATATTACAAACGGCGATGTAAGAGCTTAT